>NW_026853537.1:0-36306 GCF_026571515.1 Ruditapes philippinarum | reverse complement strand
AGACAGATTGAAGCCAAAATGAATATACATTTTGCTATAATTCTTTTTCAATTTTATTATTTTTTCTTTGCATGATTCATCAATAACTCACTTTGCCTTGGGATGATTTTTTGTAAATTTCAACCGGAATTTACGTGTAATGTTCAATTTATAAATGGAGTGGAGCAGTCTTTTATATTTTGGGCAGATTTATATTTCATTTTGAACATTATTTTAATATCAATAGCTGGTCAATCTCCATAACACAGTCAATCTTTTTAAATACATAGTCAATTAAGCTCAACATGACAATGAAAAGATGAGCATAATGTCACTTTAAGAATAAATTTTCTTAAAATATAATAGACACGAAATTAAAATTAATTTTTTAACATACTTGACAAGGGAGGTTTATCCCCGCCTATGGAATCAGGTTGATGATATATTCTGGTGTTGTCCGTCAGTGTGCCCAGCCGTGCATCTGTCTGCACTTACGTGAGGATACTTATGTGACTACAGGAGGAATAGGTTAACTTTCCTTTATGTGGCTAGAACAATAGAAAAACCAAGGGAGTAGCCATAAATCGCTATCTAAATAGAACGCATGTCTTTTCCGCGCTGTTTCTGAGCAAATACTGACTGAATATTAATGGCAATTTGTGGAAGATGCGCATATTATTAGCATGTCAAACTCGGAGTTATAGCCTCTTAATGCTTTGCCGAGTGTATACTGATGTGCCTTTTTTTCAGAACGGCGGACTTGATTTTTGACATTGATTTGGACCATCAGTGCCAAAATGCCATATAGTTACGGCCCAGCTTAGATATGTGTACAAAGAAACATTCGTTTCTGTGCCATTACTCAACTACTGCCTTATATATTTCAATAAAACCATCTATACGAAAAGGCTATGCGCATATCATTGGCAAGTCATTATCAGAATAACAATACGGTTTTATCTGTTGATTATTTTGCAACGAGTCTGAGGTGTATTACAAATATCATCTTTCAATGTACAGTTATTTTTAAATCTGTTGTTGCTGCTCGAAGTTTATACTTGTATAAACTTTCTATACATATAAATGTGAAATCGTTAAGATAACTTATATTTTATGATCATGCGAGTTTTGGGGGCAATTAACGCCAGTTTAGGAAAGTCACTCTCAGATTTTGTGGCCTTAATGTTTTAGAGTAGAGTATATTGTTGTTTTGAATCTGTTGAATCTGATTGATTTTAATTGTCTTATTTGACCTGGGTTCTGTTGAAAAGCCAGTCATTCTTTAATCATGGTCAGACCATTTAACAGTTATGTAGCAGGTCAAAATATTGTAATTTGCATGATTTTGCTATAATTATCTCTAACTATTTCAATAAATTAATTGTTTTCATACTAAAAAAGTAATATATTCAAAGCTACTGTATTATACTGCAAAACGCATTTTCCAAGTTTTTATAATGACATTGTAATAGTCTGTTGTGGAACCTCTCAGGGTTATTACAGAGGTAGTAAAAATCAAAATGTGACAGTTCATAAACCGATTGAAAGGGAGACATCACTTTTGATCACGGTTATATAAATAAACCAACTTAACTAAGATAACTATGCGTAATTTGTTTTCTAAAGTAGTGTGCATTATCTGAGATATCGCCAAAAAGCATGTTACTGGCATTAAACAGCAGAGGAACATTAATGAAAACTGGCCAAATCATGCGATAACGTAAGATAGCAGATGCAATGAAAATGCCGTTTGCACTGGTTAATCATAAACACAACCTGTTTCAAAATAAACTTGTGCAATAATTCAATGGCTAGTGTTACTTAAAAATAAATATGTTGAGCTTTTAAATTTTCATGTACATACCACTGTATGTAAGTACTGTTTATAAAATAATCAACAATTTAATATTATAGTATAAATAAGCAGAATGTGTTTTTGGAATGAATGGCATGATCTAATTTGATTTACATATATTTATAAGATATTATAAATGTAATTTTTAAATAAAAGTGTACCGTGAGTAATCAAGTTAGTGTCTATACAAGGATATGCATTATCCAAGGTACTTTATATGCTAACGTTGCGAGTATGTGGAATCTATAGTAGATATTTCAATTATATAACATCGCTTGTTTTCTTTCTTATATAACCATTACGTATTTATTTTATTTCTTACATATATAAAATATGAATAATTAAGTTGATCGTTCGTAATCAAAACATAATTGTATCAAATCTTATCAATTTAACATGGCTGTTATTTTCCGAGTCTAAACAATTTTTAACAAAACACTATTGCACTCTGTCTAGCCATATATATGTTAATTTTCAAAACCTAAAATTCATATTCTACAATGCTGCAAAAACCTATACTAGATTCGACTTGCACATCGTCTCTACTATATAGTTGACAGCTGTGTACATGTCCAATATAATTCAGTATTGTACTTAATAACGCATACACCCTCAAATTATTATACATTAGTATATCCTTCAATGTGAAACTTTCATACACCAAAAATGAATTATTGAATATCACAAACATATAGAATATTTCCTGGTTGATATTAGTAATAGAAAGAGCATCGAAACACGAGGCTATCTGATTTGTACGAGGGTGCGTAGCCCCCGAGTATTAATCAGATTGCCGAGTGTTTTGATGTTCTTTCTCTTTTGTATCATAGTCAAACATAAAAACACGTTCCCTGTTGTCAAAATATGAAACCCCGGCAAAAAGGAACCAATGAACGAACATCTGAATATGATATTTCTGTCGCTTTCCCTTTCTCTGCCGTCACAATATGTAAACCCCAGATGAGCCAATCAATGGGCATGCTCTGGAGTGCGGGTAACTAATACCTGCTCTCCAGTTAACGCACTGTGCATGTATATGTATACGATTTAACATTTTCAACAGAAAGGTCCCCAAACTATGATACAATTTTCATTTACATGCCTCCGTATTCGGTACTGTACTTGTTTTTCCCATGTACTGATTATTATATTCTTAGTAATTGTTTAAGTGTTTTATCGCCCCAATTTTGTAAATAACAGCCTCCGGAATAAGTTTGCAAATCCGGAATTTTCGTTAACTCAGCTACCCTTTTTACCATAGTTTCAATAAAAAAGATTAATCAAACAGTTATTTGAATGGAAACAGACGATTATTGGACGTTTATATAAAGAAACGCTGGTGCGGCGTCCCTTGGGATTTTTCCATTCTCCCATTGGGTTTTACATTTCCAATGGAAGCTCCAGTGTGGTTAAAACCTCATTTTCAAATATCCTTGGGGTGACTAAACAAATGTCTAAATATTCTTTATAAGTATAAGTATTCCTTATAATCTTATAAGTATTTAAGGAACATATTTAAAGAAATTTACTATTCTCGATTGGCGGAACAAAATAATGGGAAAAGTCTCTCAAAATTAGAATGGGGGGAAATCCCCCATAACAGCGTAATTGGAGAAATACCCAATTAGAGCTTAATGGGAGATTAACATAATGGGAGAATTTATCCCATCTTTTTTGTTTAACAAATCTGATCATAAATTTAAAATTCAAAACTTTTCAATCACTAAATATCCGTTTCCCGGTGTCTTTGTAATATTACCACGCGTGTGATTATTACACGGTGGTGTGATAATCACACGGTAAGGGGTAGTGTCGTTAGGATCACACGTACGGTCTTATATTTACTCCAAAATAGTTACATGATATACCATTTCATTCTAAAATTAATTTCGCATCAAATGGTATAGCTTTAGTGGGAATACTTTAATTTTCAAACACATGGGAGTGTTTTGAAAAGCATGTATTGCAGCGATTTTTAATATGACAACCCTTGTTATGAATAATTATAATTCTGCTCCGGTGAATAATTCTAAAAAAAGCGTTACAATTCCGATTTTTTAAAAAATTGTTATATTAATTGTATTTTCATTCTTAATTGTATTTTCACTAAGTGTTCAATACAGTTGTGATTATAACTACGCGTGTTTGTTATATTTTGTCAGGGATATAATAGACAATCATTGATGTGTAATTTCTCAATAAATAATAATAAACCTATCTTAACAAATCGAAGCGTTTGAAGGTAGGTGAAAAACATTTAATAATGGTTATAATAAAAAATGCAATCAGATAGTGCTACTTGTATTACCGAAATGTAAAATTTGTATAAGAAGAATAGTGCACGTGTGTGATTATATCGCGCCGAAGTAATAACGGTAGTGCTTTGCTAATCATGTGTACGATCTTATATTTAATCAAGCATACTTGAATTATGTATATCATAATACTATTAAAGAAATGAGTTTAATCCTTTCCTATACCGAAACACCTAGATCTAAATTATAAAACGCATAAACAGAATTGATAAATTGTAAATTGGCCATCAGGTACTTCTAACTGATACTTAGAACGAAGGTAACCTGTCAATCCTAGGTACCTAGGTAATTCAGTTGTCAAACTGTTCTACAACGAATAACCCACAAAGCAGAAGGACTTGGATCCAAACCTTTTACCTTAGGGATTGCAAATGCACATTTCCTACCTAACCTGGTCCTGTAAGTTTCGCGTTGAACATTGTACTATATAAATTAACTGCAACAAAATGGGTGAATTTAGGCACCATTGATTTGCAAGTTATGTAAATCATCTTAATGCTATCAAGTCCAAATCGGTTTATTATTTTTCGTCAGGCAGCAGTGTGTTATACAATAGCAAAATAAAAATTGGATTTTAATTGGTGGCTGATTTCTTCATTTCCTTATTTCGCAGCTAAAGAGGCGACAATGATATTGTTGATATTTTTTGTAAATCCCTTCAACCGCGACGTCACAAAATAATGGGAAAAAAGAGTGTCACTTGTGGAACGCAGTCAGGTGATAGGACACAAAAAGCCAGATTTAAGGCGACAATATGCCAGACATTTGGCAATTTACAAAACGGAATTTAATTGTCACACATTGTTGTCATGGTTGAAGGGCCCATGCATTCGCAAAATAACGACAAAAGGAAAAAAGAACATCATACAAAATGAAAAAAAATGTTCTCATTCTGTCACTTTTTCGCAGCGCCACTTTAACTGCAACATAACAAAATGGCAGAATTCAGACAACATGGTTATGCAAAGTATGTTATTCATAAACAACAACAAAAAACAACAGTTTGACTGTTGACATTCACTTAAATGCAGATCTGTGATGCAGTAAAGCTTTGGAATTCTATTGTTAATTTTAATTGTCTTTTTTGTTTATTTTGATATTTTTTAGCTGAGAAAACGTTTTGTAACATTTTGTAATAAAACATAATGCAATTTATTGACGCATACGTACGTAATCAGATTCAAACTGTCTAGATCACACTCCAACATGATTTGTCCTCCATTTAGAAAAACGGCTGAAGGATACGAGCCGATTTAAATCGAGTTATCCATACGAATAGCGAAGGCGAAGGTTGCGTACAACAAATAACTGAATTGTGAACATTAGAATATGGGACAAGTTATTACCTTTATTTTTAATAATGAATGTGTATGGTTATAAATGGCAAGTTTTTAATTTATAGTACCCCTTTCGGGAAAGATTTCGGGCAATTTGACCTAGTTTCCCCAGAAACCTTCCGATTAAGATCAGTTCTAGCTCATTTAGAAATAAAACAAAATACAAGAAACAAAGTTTAACACCCTTGACAAATTTTAAAATCATTTATTTTCATAAATAAAATACTTTTTGAGCCTTGCAGATTTTTTTCAAAATGCCCCACGAAAGATGCAAAATTTGGCGATTTTGCTCAATTTCACTCAAATATTGTGAAGATTATAAATATTGTCAGAATATTCAAATACATGAACCGTTATAATTGTTCTATGCTGAGGATTTATACGAATTTTCAAAGCGCTTTGGTTGTAAACAAAGGCACATGCAAGTTTAAACAAAAACATGTATAAACCATGGTGTAACGCCCGTGTGAATAATACGCGACACCGGCCTTTTTAAAATGAAAAAGAAATGTCCGATTATTTATTTATTTATTTATTTTTATTTATTTATTTATTTATTTATTTATTTATTTATTTATTTATTTATTTATTTATTTATTGCGTAACTGTGATACGTTCTTGTTTAATTTAACTGCATACACAGAGAGAATCATGCGAGCACCACCGTTGTTGAACTTTTTTTTATACGAGTGACTAGGATACTATGTAGTTTTATATTTTATTTTGTTCATTGCCCAATTTGTCTTTAACGTAAAAGAGATATAAATAGGACATTTAAGGGAGAATGGTAAAATAAATAAAAAATCTACCAAAATCTTAACCAAAATCAAAAGGGATTGTCCAGTAAATACCTTCTTGTAGCCTACAAATGTGGTTTTGGGGTTACTTTATACAAATGTTGGATAAAAAAAACTAGTGACACTGTTTTACTAAAATTAATTGAAAATTAAATTTAACACATTGAATAGATACATATAACAAACACTTTGTTTGGTTGATTGAACAAACATGCTCTGCAAATTTCATTAGATAGAAAAAAATATGTGTCATCATATGTAAATATAATCGCGCAACCGAACAAAAAAAAACCTTTAAAATTCTGTATAAGTGATCCTGTATAACACGTTTTGTTCAGTAAATAGAACAAAACTTGTATACAAAAGCACATTTCATGAAATGAAAAATCATGTTGCATCTAGTGATAATATTAAAATTGACAAATTTGTTCGGTCGACCGTTTTATTTATTTAACCATCCTTCCTTAGATGTTCTAATACTATCTCTTCCACGCTAAAGACAAAGTTGGGCGATGAAAAAATAAAATGTAAATCTACATAGTATCCTTATGTAATTCTCCCATTAAGCTGTAATAGTGTCGGGAAGTTATGATTTCTATTATTTCTATTTGTGTTATTTATATCATGTAATGTATTTACGGATAGTTTGCATATATAATTCAACATACATTATTTCATATTTTTGATTTTAAGTAGGCATTGACTCATTATGTAAATCTAACGTTAATACTATACAAGGTTAGCTTTTAAAAAAGCTAGTAGCGACTCGCTTCGTAATTTTTTTCAAGGGGTGTGTTTAAATGTAAAAATGACAGTTCTGTTAGCTGAAGAGACTTCAGTGAACATCAAAATAAAAGTGAAGTCAACACTGGCCCGGTGCCCGATGGCCAGTGTATATAAGTTCAGGCCAGTGTAAATTTAAGAAAATTTTGTTAATTATTTAGTAGAATAAATTCAAAACTGGAATTCGGGCCAGTAAATTCAAAATCTTAAACTCATTGACTGAAAGTGACATATTAAGTTCTCTCAGTTTAACCAAGATGAGTATGAGTATATATGAAGGTGCATGTAAACAGATAGAATGAAGAACCTAATATGTCTATGCACATTTACTATATGGCCTGTTGACCTTGACCACAAAATGTTAGATAGGTAGATTTCATAAAGATGTCTCTTTATAAAAAATTAAGTTGTAATACATGTATGTTATTTAGTATTGGAATGAGAGGCACAAGTCCTAAAGTAAACACAAGTTGTCAATCAATTCAGCCAGAAAAGCCGGGATCCTATTAAAAATATAGGGATCCCGGAAATTGACCAGTCTAAGAAGATGTTTTTCAGATAAGCCGGGATCCTATTAAAACATATAAGGTTCCCGGGAATTGACCAGTTCAAGAATATAGTTTTCAGAAAAGCCGGGATCGTATTAAAATGTAAATACATCTCACGAATTGGGCAGTTCAAGTATATAGTTTTCAGAAAAGCTGGGATCGTTTTAAAACATATAGGGATCCCGGGATTTGACCAATTCAAGAAAATAGTCTTTGATTTTTCCAATTAATTAGGCATATAATTATAAGTATTGTGATTTCCGCATTTTAAGTTTGTTAATAAATAGCTCTAAATATATCTATATTCTAAGTTAAATTAATTTAACGTTCATTATATACAATAAAAAAAATTAACGTTTAATGGCCTTTCATTACGACAACAATCAACACAAATATAGTTCATTAGGTTTTTCCTCCATATCTTATACGATCCCGGATCCCGGGCGTCCCGGATCCCGGCCAGTAAATACATACACTAAATACCGGAAAGGATAAAATGACCGGAAAAAAGGAAAAATAAAAAATGCACAGAACCAGATGTACACTTATGTTAATTAACCAAACGAAAACTTACTACAGAGAAAACAGGTGAAATCGCTAAATCAGAAGTCAGTGTAAATATGATTTATTTTAAAGAATTCATAAAGACAAACATTTTAATCATCATTATATCTTTGCGCTCAAAACAATACTTGCTGATTTTTAAAAATGGCGTGAAAATTGAAGGTTTTTTGACGCTATGTAAGATTAAATTTGATTGGCTAAATAATTTTGGATCCGAGCCCTGATGGATAAATTTTGTAGAAAGCTGGAAGCCAAGCTTCGATTAAATTTTTGGATAGCTTCGGAGTTTTAGGTTGTTTCTCAGTAAAATCCTACCGTAATACCGGCTCGCCGTGGCGAGCCGGCATTATTATTATTTACGTATAATAATGATAATTTGCTCCTAAGTCTTATTTCATACTCCACATGATCTCTTATGTAATTTTTATTTAATTGTATTACATTGAAACTCCACAGTCATATTTTCTTACTTCTTATTAGTTCTGATATAATTACGAATTCATGTCTCTTTCATGTTTCATGATATTTTCTAAATTCTCGAGTTTCTCATGCTCTTTAACATTTACTTTATAAAGGTTCAAGTGGCTATATTGAGGACTTTTTGAAACGTCTTTAATTGGTGAAATCGACACAATGGGGATACAAATTTATTCTTTTTGGAGTGTAATACTACCATTTATTTGTGAAGTAAATCTTATTAGTAATCAATATGAAAACTGGATTAAAAATTCAAAGTTTTATTAAATAAAGTTAAATTATAGAATGTTGTTGTTTATTTCAATAAAACAAAATGACATAAGATATCGGTTTGGTAAGGATAAAACAAGGAATTGCTTTCAGTCTTATATACAAACGATAGAAGTCCACCACAAATGGGGTATTCTGATTTTGGGATATTTCTCTCATTTCCTTAATGAATTTGTTCTGTCAATGGGAGAATTCAAATTTCTTTAAATATGTTCCTTTAATATTTTTAAGTTCATTATAAGTATATAATAATCAACACATGTTAAATTATTTAGAAAAAAATAATGTTTTCTTCCACGGATATTTCTCTCATTTTATGAAAAGGGGGTTTACCTGCACTGTAGCATGGGAGCAATGGAGCATGGGACACTTAAAACCCAATGGGAAAATGGAAAAATCCCATGGACGCCGCACTTTGAACGCTTGTCCAGCGTTTTATTATTGTGCTATCTTTATATAAACGGCCAATAATCGACTTTTTCTATCCAAATTATTGTTTGGTTTAATTTTTTGTATTGAACCTATATTAAAAAGGGTAGTTGTGTTTGCGAAAATTCGAATTTGCAAACTTATTCTTTAGCGTTTGAAAGTTTTTCTTTTGACTGCATATGTATATTATAGCATAACAATATATTAATCACTTTTTAAAGGGTGATATTAACAGCATATAAACTGGCTTTTTATCCCTCTGCTGCGTACGTCTTTGGGGTAATACACCAGTTCTAGAATTGACACAGTCAACTATCACCCCGAGAGTCATGTGTTATTCATATAATATTACTGACGTGATATATAACATCGTCGTA
Source organism: Ruditapes philippinarum (assembly GCF_026571515.1). Classification (NCBI taxonomy): domain Eukaryota; kingdom Metazoa; phylum Mollusca; class Bivalvia; order Venerida; family Veneridae; genus Ruditapes; species Ruditapes philippinarum. Next base: position 26,575 of record NW_026853537.1, on the reverse strand, counting down.
CAAGAGCGCGCGTAAAATGTCAAAACAAGATTTTTTATGAATTTCGTGGCGTTGTGTCTTGCGATAAAAGAGGGGTCATATTCTGAGTGCCTGAAATTGCGGATAACCCCTTGAAAAGCATTGGAAACCAGACAACCAATTAAGCAATTATGATATCAAACAATTTTCAATAAAAGAATTCTGACATTACTACATACATAAAAAAAGTATCATGATATAACACAACAAATTTTGGATTTTTTTGGATACTAGTAAGATATCGTTATTCTATAGAACTATGCATCTTATCATATTTTTAAATTCAACCTGTAATAAAATACATTATTAAAAACCTTAAGTGTTATATATTAGTAAACCATTATATATTTTGGTGGCTATTACTTTCATAACTACAAGTTATTCTTCGTTAAAAAAACTGAAATATAATCATGAAAGTAAAGGGTTTCGAATCAATGACTTTGGCTCATTATGGTTCTGTATAGTTGCATATACCATCAGGAAAAGAATTTGCATTCTGTATAACGAGAAAATTTGGGTACTTTCTCAAAAGTAAAATTGGTTAAAGACCAAAGCTTTTACTAGTTTCATACTGTATCGCTTAATTGTGTATTGTTCAATTGAATTGTCTATTAAATCACTGAAAATGTTCATGGGAATTTAAATTGAATTTGATCACAGTCTATGTAGTAAATGATAAGCTAAGTAATGAGTTAAAAATTCACAACTGTAATTTCAGACCTGAAAATATAAAGATGAAAAAGACCAACTCCTCAACGATAAAATTGCAGTTTTTGGTTGTACTGTTACATGGTTTAACTAGCAGCATTGTAGGTAAATCATAAAAATTAAAATGGTTTCATTGAATTACAGTTGACTCTCAATAAGTCAAAATCGCTTTACTCAAAATTCCGCCTTAGTCGAATAAATTCTAAAGTCCCGTCAACTCTCCTTCTTTATCTTTGTATTTTAACTCCGCTTAGGTCAAATTTTGACTTACCGAGACTCCTGTTTAGTCGAAAAGAAAAATTTGGTCTTTCAATTAAAGTCCAACATATTTACATCTCAATAAGTCGAAGTGTGAAAACAACCGTCTGATCAAAGGTCGGCAACATCAAGGTGAGATGTTGTCACTCATGTTTTACACGTTTCATAGTAATTTTTAATTGCCGGTCATCATGTATTATTAACACGTCGTAAAAGTGGCTTAAATCCGTTTCAGGACTTAATTGGTTTTAACAGTTAGATAACTAAATTAAAATTTAATTACATTTCTTAAAGAAAGTTGACTCATGCCAGTCTGACGGGTGTTAGTCAAATAACAGCCTAGGTATCAACGTAAAGGACATTTGTTTAATTAATTATCTGTCAAATTTGTACTTCCGGTTCACGATAGATGCTAATTTCGTTTTCGTCAAATGATGAATTAAATCAAATGTAATTTTGTGTTTCTGTTTCACTATTAATATACATGTATTAAATTTTGAATGATATATTTTTGTTCATTTATAATTTGCAGTTGTAAGTGATTTACCGTCATTTCAATGGTTAAATATAGCAGCATTGCCGCTAACAACAATAACAAACCTACTCCTTTGCACATTCAATCAGGCACATGTATATACATGTAATGGTGGTAGTTCCACGTTACTCGAATTCCGTTTCTCTCGAAGTTAAATGCCCATTCCCTTTGATTTCGAGTTACCGAGAGTCAACTGTATTTAAAATCAGTTGTAAGTGCTTTTTTTAGATAATTGAAAAGCAAAGAACAAAGCAATCATACACTTTAAAATACAACGTTTTTTTTTTTTTGGGACATCTGCTTTCTTTAAGTGTTATTCTTTTTTGTGTTACATAACTATTTATGTTTATATATAAGTCGTTCGAATGCTTTTAGATATAATGAGAAATTGTTTTCAGTGAAAGAACAATAGGTAAAATAATATTTTGTTAAGTTTAAAATATTTCTTTGGAATTGTATTGTATCCACATTGTATAATACAGGTGGTGAAAAATTAAATGTTAATGGTATACGGCTAGTCAATGGTACACAGCCATATAGTGGGAGAGTAGAAATCAACATCAACGGTGTATGGGGAACCGTTTGTGATGACTCGTTTGATATTGATGACGCAAATGTCATGTGTCGAATGATGAATCTAACGTACGTTTAACCCAAGTTATTCTTACTATAGTACAACAACAGAAGCCAAGGAATATTTAAAGGCATAATGTAGTACTTTCCAAGTTTGTAGACGTGTCTGTATTTTATTGTTTTCGAGAGGTCCTTCCGAATTATGTCGTTATTTTTATGTTATTTTATGCTGCGGTTTTGTCACACTATCTATCTTTTGAAGCTTTTTTATTTGTAATCAATTGGTTTATATACAAGTGTGTAATATAACATATCTTTCTACATATATTAGCAAGATTGTAATAAGTTACTGATTTTATGTTACCTTGGTTTTGAATTTGAGATGTAATCTTGATATTTATCTACTGTTGGTAGTACATGACGTTATCACATGCAGTCTGTTGTTTTCCATGTAATATTGCAATGATATGTTTTTCTTATTTTACACTTTATAAAATGAAGCAGTATTTTATAAGCGTAAGCACCATGTCAAACATAAGAAATCATTATTGGATCCAATCTTAATCTCAATTTAAAATTGTTTCCATTTCCAGAGTTCAAAAATCCATATCACCCCCATATAGCCTCGATTCCATTTACAGAGTTCGAAAGGTTCATATCAAATCCATATCACCTCCCATATGACCTTGTTCTCATTTTTTAAGTCCAAAATATGTGTATCGAATTCATATTATACTCCATTTAGCCTCCTTTTTATTTGGAGACTCCAAAAAATTCATATCAAATTCTTATTATAATTGGAGTTACAAAGTCCTGTGAAAATGTCAAGAAAAAGGTCATTAAACATGAATGAGAACAAAACTGATTCTAGTACACTCTTACGCAGCTTCGAAAAAGCAAACATATATCGGACTCGGCAAACGCCAAGTCCAGTACAGTTTTGACAGCTATTTATTCGTATAGAATTAAGTATTGTATTCAGCACTGTATAATGACATCATAATAGTGCACAGTCCATATAACTCCAATAGAATTTTATCTTATCTTTATTTTATGTGAAATCCAATAAAATCGAAAACATAATATATTTGTGCATAATGTTTTCCAGAGCAACAACTTTTGAATCGAGTGCATTTTACGGACCTGGACTTGGACCGATATTTGCTCAAGAGTTTAAGTGTAACGGAATAGAATCACACCTAAAAGATTGTGAAATGGTTCCTAATGTCGAATGTACACATGATAGGGATATCAGCATTGTTTGCACCGGTTAGTTCATTTTATATTTAAAAGAACTCTTGAATACTTGATTCAATCTTATTGTCGCCTAACATGTTTGAAGGTACATTGCATACATTTCAATATTTACATTTTTCACTTTTCAACTACATGTATTTCAATGTGGCGGCATGACTGAGTGGTTATCGCGTCGGACTAGGAATCTAATCATCGCAGGGACAAATTTTTGTTTCTTTGAGCAGGTAACTTTACACTTGTTGCTCAGTACGTACTGGTTGGTTCCAGGAACGCATTCGAAAGTGCGTCTATAAGCTTATACCTTCCTTCACAATCGAACTATAATTATTACATTCTGTATAAACAAACTATTTCAATTATTTATGCGAAAACCGTTCATACATCTTGATCAATACAACAAATCTATCGAATTTAATTCATGTGTACGAATAGTGCTTTATATGACACACTCAATAACTTATTTTTCAGAACATTACTGTTCATTAAATTTGGTTGATTATTTGAATAAGTTATAATATGCATACAATGAATGTATAACACCACTGATGTCGACAATGTTTATGCTTTCGTAACAAAATAAATCGAACGTAGAAAAAGTTATATATGAATATTACACCGGCTAATGGAAAAGACAGGATTAGAATGGCGGCACGACCGAGTGGTTAACTAGTAACCTATGGATGAATGGCCTTGTGGGTTCAAACCCACATACTGACTGAATTTAATATCAAGGTACTGACATATTGATTTACTAAGAATAACATCTCAGTGATTTAGCAGTTGTTATAGTCAATCCAAGGTAATGTAGAAGGAACCGTTTTCATACTTTGTTTCAGAATGTGGTAGATTGGAAATACGTAATGGAGAAATGCAGTCGATATCAGCTGATGGAAGAAATGTCAAAATATCATGTATAGATGGATATATCTCAAATGTTACAACAAGTATTTGTGAAGATAGAAGCTGGTCTGTTCCGACAATGCATTGCACATTAGGTGAGAGCACAAGTTGATGTGTGATATACGTTAATCAGCCTAAGCCTAAAGTAACACAATAAGAATATATCTCGCTAGTGCAAAGCATTTCTTACTCATTTTACCCGATATACGGGGCGTGAATTTCATATAATTTTCAAACCGTTACTGAAATAAGCAATTGCCTTATGTTATTGCAAATGCAAAGAAAACGTGTATATATCTTTTTTAAATTTTAATGTAACCAAATTGTATTCGCGTACATAATGTTTTTAGAGAAAGGTGTTATAATTATAGTTATTCATACGTTAGTATAATTTTGGAAAATTTTAAACGCATAAAAAAATGAATTAAAAGATCAGAAACCTTTTTGCATTCGTAACACCTTTGATCATAAATATAGAATTATAATGCTCTACCATTTATTACGGAAATTACCTTACAGCATCACCAAATACGAAAATAAGATTGGTAAACGGAATCGGATTATATGATGGCAGAGTCGAGATTTTTAGAAGTGGATCTTGGGGAACTATTTGCAGCACATCATTTTCTTGGCGTGAAGCTCATGCAATATGCAATATCCTTTTTGGCACCAGGTATGGTTCTTTAATTCACATGTACGAGTATATACAATAAAAACTATTCTTCTCCATTTATTTTACTTACTTAAAAGTAAATGCAATTCGTGTGTATTTTATTATGAAAGTTTTAGATTTAATTATCTAGATTACAGTGATTATTTATTACATTTGTATGAAACTATGCTAATAGATAAGTGACATAAGATTATTTATACAGGTCATACAGAACTTATTACACGTCTTCAGACATGTACGGATCGGGCACAGGATCAATACATATAGACAATCTTGATTGTGATGGCTACGAGACTAATATAGATGATTGCAAATATAGCCGAGATGTGTCATGTAATGATCACGACAATGATGTTGCAGTTGCTTGTAACAGTAAGTGATGCCTATTCGATTAACTTGATTAACTTATAATAACTATACACTTTATCTGATTTCTTTTTGTGCCACTAGCTTTATTGAACCAAAAGGCCTCAGGCCCATTCAAAATACATAGCATAAAATATATGAAGTCTACACAGTAAAGATCAATTTTATTTTTATAACGACCGGAACATACTTTTTTCAAAACATTTGAGAAATAACCGCTTTCTTTCATTGAATTATTATACATAAATCTATATCATGTATCTATCACGATCAAATAATAAAACTTTAATTTGATATTGATAGTTATTCAATGGTATATAACGGACACAGTGATTAATAATAAAAAATTTCACAACTCGTACAAATGCGATGTTCTATAGGAATATCGAAATGTGACAAAATAATAAAATGAGCTTGCAAAGCACTTCGTGAACTTGTCAATGTAACAAGTACTTATTTTAAACTTGTATTCTTGTACGTAATATAATAGTTCAGGTTTACATTTTCATCACACTTTAATAGCTGCCAAATTTGCAAAATTGATCTTTTAATCAATGTTCATATAGTATCATAAATAATTTGAGGATTGGTTACAAGATATGCTTCCCATATAAATCAACATCCATTTTATACGAGTTAAATACAAAATCTTTGTACTATTATATACATGCAATACATTTAAATTATTCTGCCCTGCTGTGTCCTCATCGTGTTAAAGTCGTTCTTTAGTTCTAAGATCGAATGAATAAACTTTGTAATGTCAATTACAGTAAGCGGGGGATACAATCACAAAATCATCTTATAATTTATGTTAGGGACCATTTGTTGCTGTCAAACATAGTGCTGCTAGTAAATCGATATGTTCTTTTTTTTCAATATTTTTGAAGAAAAATATGCAGTTGTATAACACGATACCGCAATACAAAAAATGTGATGTGTTTCCAGTGTGAAATATTTTCAAGTCAGCTCTACAACCAGTAGTTAAATCAAAATATATAAGAAATATGAAGATCCCATCGTTGATAATACAATATAGCATTACATGGTAATTGATATTAGTACAATATTATTCCCGTGATGTGATAAACGTGTATGCCCTAACCACGAAATTTATTTTTAGAATGGCCAATGGAACTGGTAACAAATACCAGACTTGTTAATGGCACAGGACCTTATGATGGTCGTATAGAGATGTATGTTTATGGTCAATGGGGAACAATTGATGCAACATATGTTAATATGTATGATGCCCGCACAATATGTAACACACACAATGCGAGGTAAATCTACAAAACAAACAACTACGAATGTTCTGTTTCTTATAGCTAGGGTGTCGAAGGGGAATTTGCAAGTCAAAGTCATGAAAAGCGAACATTTTAAACCTGAAAATATCAATCAAATTGCCCATTTTTGTATGAATATTTGATAAATTTATGTTAAAAAATATATAATCGAGAATCAAGCTGATAGTAAGAAAGAATAAGTTATTCATTCCGTTTAAGTTACCATTTTAAAATCTTCAAAATGCAAATTTACATGCAATTTAGATAAATAAGGTAGATCATCATTCTCCATTTTTCGAACATTTTATATTTATTCCATAGGAGGTGATGAGATGATTTTTCAGTTGGTTATTTTATTCTTCTTTGGATGCTGTTGTTATAAATTGCCAAAACATGTTCCAAATTGAGTATATCAGATCCACATGAATTTAATGCATTTATTATTTCATTGAACGGTGTGTATTTGACAACTTGTTGTTGTTGTTTGTTGTTGTTGTTGTTGTTCATTATAGTTTAGCAATGTATTACACGTCAGCAGTATATGGACAAGGAACAGGACCAATATTATCATCTTCAATAAACTGTTATGGTGAACGGAGTCACATACGCAGTTGTTATGGTAATTCACCATATGGATCCGCTTCTCATGCACACGATTTGTCTATAGCTTGTACTAGTAAGTTATTGCATATGGCTGAATTGAGTTAACATGCGTTATCGAAATACTTTGAAACATTTTAAAATAAAAAATATAAAAAGTAGCTATTTGATGCCTGATCTAATCATTTAAAGTGGGCATAATGGCATAGAAATTAAGAGATAACTAAAATGTTTTGTTAAAGAACTTAATATGAATGTTATATCAGTGGAAGGGTTTAACTGTTTATCCTGCCTTAATAGTCGGTTATCATTAAAACAACATTAGAGCTGACTAGACTAAATTTATAAAATTATTTTGTGTTTCATGTAACGAAGCTTAAGTATACAAATGTTCATTTTACTATTTATATGGTCTGCATTTAACTTGTTTTGATAAAGTATTTTACATCATTTACAGCATGCGGCGTACCTTCAATTTATAATGGAGAACCTATTTCATTCAATGGAAATGAATTAACTATAGCATGTCAAATGGGTTCCCTGCCTAAACAAGTCACGATGACATGTCTTGAAGATAATAGCTGGTTTCAGGAACAGAAATGCACTCCACATCTTGGTACGCAATATTACATGTTTGTGGACCATGTACATTAAGGATTCATTTTTATGTTTTCCAGAAATTTTATTAGTGCTATGATATAGTCGTGATAGTTATTTTTTCCCGGCTATAAGGCCGGTCTGTTTTCAGTTTTGCTTCTTGTAAAATTTACAGGGAAAAAAACTGAATATATGTAAAAAAGTATTGGTCATTTTAAAATAGCAGTATGAAATATCGGAATCTGATTGGCCATTGTAAAATTATTAAGATAATATAAAGGATTTTCCTGACATGATATACGCGTCTAATTTTTAATTGATCTAAAGGAGTCTGTAAATGAACTATCTATATTCATAAGTTCATTTACTATCAAGTTAAATTTCAGATACTTAAGTTCTGTTTAACTATACCTTTTTCTACAATAATAAGTTCTATATTGCCATGCATTCTCATACAAATAAGTTTGCGCTGCTTTCACGAGTTAAAAATTTTGTCAGCACCATTTGCAAGTACCACCACGTTCCCGTTTAGTCATGCTCGTGAAAAAAGCGAATTGCACACAAGAAAACGAACTTACCCGGTATCATCAGTTATTTATGTGAAATGGATACAAAGTTTATAGTTTTCATGTATTTTTCATATTAAAGAAGTATCTATATAACCGCTAACGATTGAATGGTTTGTTTATAATAAATGTTTGTCAAAGTATTTTAGATAACAAAGCTTGATTTGGTTCTTTTTTTCGGATTTAAGGTTTCTTTCGTTATTTTTCAAGGTGCTGCAAATCTGTTAATTTGGGTATTTCGTATCAACAAAACGTTGTCATTTATAAACGTTTTATTAAAATTTCGATTTGAATAAACTAAAGTTACTTAAATGTTTTTCTTTAAGCTAGAGCAACATTCACAATGATAGAAATAAAAGAATTATATATTTATTAATGGTTAGATTGAAAGAAGACGAAAACAATGAGTACGAAATGAGATAATTGTTTTTGGTTATGTTGTTGTTTTTTGTGGGGGTTGTAGTTCTTATCTACTTCTTACTTCAGACTTTAAATTCTGTTTCTATATAAGGAAGGCCACTCCTAATGGGCACTCTGATGATCTGTAAAATGGACAACAAAGGACAATTAAATGCCTTAAATGTCACCTGTATGCAAAACTTGGTGTATGAGTTGTGGACATTTTTCTGAACTTAAACTTTGCTACTTGAAGGGCTGTTTTCAGAAAAACACTTTAAACACTCATTTAACCATTTCCCTATGTAAAAAGCCTTATTCAAAATATCCCTAAAATTTACCATAATTAGGGGTTGTTTTAAAAGTTTGCCTAAGTTTTCTTAAAAGTACATTGGTTAATTTTGCAAAATATAAAATACTTTTACCTTGTAGTTTTTATTTCATCAAACTTATATCTGGTATCATATTTGATATTAAAGTTGACATTATTTAGCAAATATGTACCTACAGTAATTATAAAATCCTAATCAAACACTTTTATTCATGAAGGATATGAGAGATACATGAATAATGTTGAAAAGAAAAAGAAATCCTTATGAATCTTTTTCCATGTTTCCTAAGATACGATATGCAAATAAACCAGTTTTAGTTCGGCCGAGTATCTTTTTTAAAGATACTTCTTGTTTCTGTTGTTTGACATAAGAATGAAACTTTTTTGTTCAAAAATGAGGTCTCTATTAACGGAAAGTAAGTACTGTACGATAATTGTTTATAGAACACCCATTACCAATAGAAGACATTTTACTGCAAAACGGAGATTTACCTACTGAAGGACGTGTTGAACTGAAAGTAAACGGGACATGGGGAACGATTTGTGGTAAAGGTTTTGATTCTGCTGATGCGCAAGTTTTATGTAACATGCTTGGTTTACAGTAAGTACATAGTTATAAAAGTCAGTTTGTATGTCATTATATGCTGTATATTCGTAAGTAAAGATATGGAATACCGATTAAGGAGATGATAAAATGTATGATTTAATATATGATTTTACAACATGTGTGATTTCATTACCAAATCAATCATTTCATAACACATGACGTGTGAAGAAATGCAACGTTTATATAGTTCTGTATATTTCTATAACTTTCTTTACAGATATAAAAGTTTTTCCACCAAAGCAAGCATTTTCAGTACAGTGGCAAGTGGTCCAATTTACATCAGTAACATGACATGTTATGGCACAGAGTCACATATAAACGAATGCAGTTACGAGATTTCAAATAATTGTACACATTATGATGATGTGACAGTCAAGTGCACAGGTACTGTTTGAATGTTTAAAGGCACATACAGTCTCAGGAATACATGTTTGATTTTAAATTGGCAAACATGTATTTTAAAATGTTTTATTAATAAATCTAGTGCTTTTTAGATGCTCATTGCCCGAAGAAAGGAGCACTGAATGTGAAACTATTTATCATAAAAGAAGTAAAATGTACACAATGAGAGAGTTTGAATTCATTCAAAATACTAAATGACTATAATCATACTACTGAACTAATGCAAAAGAAACAAAATGTAGCTAACCTTTATTGCCAATTTGTAATCTCTAAAAATTGTAACAGGACACCAAAACAGAATTTTTTTTAAGAAATAAAGACAATACATTTGTGTGACCTAATATGCCATTAATACAGAGCTTTTGTGCCAGGTTAAATATACTTCTTACAGTTTGCTGTGCATATTTTTTGTCACTTAGTAGTTGTATTCATTTAATCACAATGCAAGATAAAAAATAAACCCACATATGGGCCTCATGAAACTGCAAAGCATTTTTTGACGTTGAAGTTATCAAAGCGATGCTGAGCTGATAAGGGGTTAGTGGAATGCTTAAAAGTGACAGGTTGTAAATTGTATTGCATTTGCATGCCGGAGGTCCAAAACGCTTATTTACTTAAGCTCAAACCGATTTCTTGTCAAGTTCGGTGCCGATTCTGTAACTCAGCAGCGTTATGTGGTGGCTTGCAGGTGTGTATTCGGTAATTAGAAATATTTGCTCAAATCGGATTTGAGATAGGCAACCTTCCTGCAATACTCATCTCATTGAAAAAGCGGAATGTTGAAAAACGCTTGGAATTAGAAAGAAACCATTTACCTTTGACACAAAATTACTAGGCACGAGTTCTTTTCAAAGATGACTCAAAGTTCTCTGTGGACTTCACGAAATGTTTAGCTAAGGTTTGAAGTCTGGCCTAATGAGCCCTTTGCACACGTTTGTGTTATCAAACATGATCGATCTGGTGGAGTTTCAGTCATTGTATGGGCGGGGACAAGCGCTCAGGGGAAGATGTATCAACTCGTAATTTCGTAAGTCACAGTGACGGCTGAGTTTATACGTCGATGAAATTTGATGTTTATGTACGGCCATATGCAGGTGATTTAGGTGATGACACTGACCAGTATCTTAAACACCAACAATTGGTCTAATGGATCGGACAGGAAAATCTACGGACCTAAATCCCATAGAATATAATATGCTTGGGATATGCCATCATACATGCTATGAAAATACTTAAAAATCTTAACTGTTGGATTTTTATCGACATCAATAACTTTATAGATGTCGTCTTTAAATGTTGCTTTAATCCCTCGAGTCATTTTACCACGTTCATGCATTAATAAAAACTTCTATCGTCAATTATAACAATAAAATCAAAAGCATACATTTCCCGTACTAGAAACATTTGTTCATGTACTCTCATTTCAACGCAAAACATATAAATTATAAAATGTAATCCTTAACAAATTTTGATATATCTGTATATACTGATTCAAGCAACTATCTATTTCACAGATGCTTAAACATGTTAAATAAGAGATGAGGTTGATTATCAAGTATATATATCTGTGAAATAACTTCGCCTATAATATAATTATTTTGTAATAATACCATTTATTCAATTCAAAAACGTTTCATTGTGACATTTTTAAACTAGAGTTCCTTTCATTCATGGTTAAGCAAAGATGACCAATCGATAAGAATACGAATAAAACCAATGAAAAGGTGTAATTTACGTGTTTTGTTAGAAAATTACACTCGTCAAAATATTTCATATCCATTAAATTTAAAGTTATAATCAGAGATGGTTTTATTTGATAATATTTTACGTTTTAAATTTTAAAGGATATCACTTGGACATTACGGATATCAGACTAGCCGGCACAAATGGGCCATACCACGGTAGAGTAGAGTTAAAAGTCAACGACACATGGGGAACTGTGTGCGGCACCAATTTTTATGGTTCTGAAGCATCATTCATATGCCACATGCTTGGACTTCCTACGTAAGTACAACTGTACATCGATTATATTTTATTAGTTATCAACATGCGTAACTTTTATTAAGCCCGACGAAGAGCATTTATATGATGATATAGATAAATACATACGCAATCATATCTTATACAATAACCGTTCTTTTTTTCTTTGTTTTATATGATGAATCAATTGCACATCAATTTTATAGAATATGCATGAATTAAAATTGGGATTTGGTGTTTCAAAAACCAAAAGAATCAGTATCGTACTCTAAGATTTATATAATGATTTGACCTTTAAATTTTACACCACTATTTTTTCATTCTAGGGGAAAAATATTTACATATAAATAAATATGTATAAAATGTGTTTTATTTTTGAAAGATTATTTTGAGTCCATCATATATATGATACGTGTTTTTATGGAAAATAAAAATGAGGCAAGATGGGGCACCACTTGAACCCGCAGAAAGACAAAAAAGTTAGACGGATTGCAATATGGATTCGATTAGAATTGTTTGACTCGGTATATTTAATGAGGCTTAATTGACAGCATTGGTTCAAAAAATGTACAGTAATGTACTTGTACTGGCAGATTACATGATGCAAAGTTTATTTCACTACTTACATTTCATAATTTGTAAAAACTAAAAGTGTAGATTACAAATGAAATTTAACAAATATGCAACGTTTGACACGTCATAATATATCTCAATCACTGTAAATACAATTTTGAGGTTTTTTCCTTTATCGAGTTTACTTAATTAAACAAATACACTAGTCTTGTTAAATATTCTAGTCTAGAAGGATTTTAAGAATCAATACTTAAATTAATTACAAAATTATATTCATTCTCTGTTTAATTTCTATTAACATATGGGTTATCTTTATAGTATTTGTCTTGTAGGTATAAAGCTTACTATGGTTATTCATTCTATGGTCAGGGGAGTGGACCAGTGTATTTAGACAGATTAGATTGTTACTCATCATACACCCATTTTAACCAATGTCGATATTCTATAAATGACTATTATAACTGTGGACATAACAAAGATGTGTCAGTTGTCTGTTATGGTAATTGTATACATTGTATATTACTCGTTCTATTAATATGAAATGAATAAATAAAATACTTGTTGTCTTACATGAAATGACAATCCATGCTGTCTTAGGAAGAAATCGATGGCAATACATGTTCTAAAAGGAACAGATGACAATATATGCTGTCTTAGGAAACAATTATAATACATGTTGTTTCAGGAATATTTGGTGTCTAAGAATGAATGATAACACATGTTTCTTTTCATGTTCGATTTATTGTTATTCATTTTAACTAAATTTGATATTAACCGGAATTTTTAATGAAACTATTTTTCAATTGTAGGCAGCTGCATGTTAAGACATCAATTTACTTAGATATTATCTTTAAGTTAGTTCTTTGAAACATTCCAACTTGAAAAAATGTTCGTGTTATTTTAGGACCGACATTAAATATTAGTGATGCTAGGCTTGTGAATGGTACAGGTCTAAGCGACGGGCGTGCTGAAATCAAAGTAAACGATACGTGGGGTACTATTTGTGATGAAAACTTTGACATTCACGCTGCAGATTTATTCTGTAGGTTACTTGGTCTGAGGTAAAAGTTATGGCTATGAAAGATTTTATGTGTTATTTTGTGCCTTAGTACTGTGGTGAATTTGAAACAAATGAAAGATCTTTTGCATTGTTTTTATGCGTAGAAATACTCAGAGGCAAATACAGGCAAGGTGGACCGCCAAGTGAAAAAGACCTTGTCATATTAAATATGAAAATAATTTGAAGCTTATGTTATTGAAGATGACTGACAATATTGTTATTACATAACTAACAAAATTGTCAGTATGCTTACGTAACCACTTCAAGAGACTTTCACAATTTGCAACACAAAAAAAAATTAATTTTAGTAAATTTTAATTAAATGAATTGATAGCAATCAAACGATTTAGTTTTATGATTCACTTTTTAAATCTAAAGGGCAGCTCAGTATTTTACCGGAGGTATTTATGGAGAAGGCAGTGGTCCTGTATTTATTGATCAACTTTTCTGTGAAAGCGACGATCTTACCCTGAGTGACTGTAAATATTTGTTTCTCAATAAATGTAGTCATGCTAGTGACATCTCTGTTGTTTGTAACGGTAAGTCACCTTTTTTTGTCTCTTAGTATATTTAGTTTTATGTATACGGGGTAATTATAGATAAAGGCAAAGTTATCAAACAGTCTAATTGAGTCAAAACTTGCATATACAGTGTTAAAAGTACATCTTATAGGATAAGACTAATAACCTATATATCATAGCATTGGCAATATAATTGCTTAATTCAATAATATTTATTTATTTATAATGCGTTCCAGAATAAAAAAGAAAATTCCAGATGTCCTTTTTCCGGGGGTCGACCTTAAGCCACTTTTTCAGCAACAAATTTACATGCAGAGAGAGTTACATAGTGAGACTAGAAAGATAGAGGAATAATTCCCCTATCTTTTAAACCTAGTACCTGGCCGTTCTGCGGATACTTTTCGATTATCTTTTTATAAGGGTTTATTTTCTAAGGATTATTTTGCAAACTGTTGTTTGGAGTTATTTGATAAATATGCATAGAAGTGTATTGTTTATACTTTAAAATGGTTCTTGTTAGCGGGTCGTATGGGGGTTGCGTTTATTGGACGCCGCCTTTCCTTGTTGATCTTGTTTATCATATTTTAATATTACTGTCATCTTTGCAGTTCATTCTCCGAAATCGCAAATGGTGTAATACTATTTTACGAAATGAATAAATATGATATTTTTCTGCATAATTCTCATGCGTTAGTATGATCTTTGCTGATAATTGTTATTTGTGTAGATGAAAATGTGTTCGTGATATATGGTTTTACCCCCCGTTTATATGAAAATGATATAATCAATGAAAAAATGGAGGGTCATTCAATAACGCAAACATTTGTTCTTGTTTTTTTATGACAATAAGTTTCTTTATTTAACATTTTCCATCATACATCATGTTGTTAAAATGAAAACAAATGTAGTAAAACAAGAAAAATAAAAATATGTAAAAGTTATCTACAACTGATATTAATATGATAATTAATAAGCTAGTGGTAACGTATTATTGCCAACTAATCCATTTTTTAACAAACAACCTATAAAAAATACGTATCCATTACCTACAATGTAATCATTACATTTATTTACATTAATTATCAACTTTAAAAAAACAAGTGCAAAAATATAATATTTATAGTGAAAAATGAATAATAATAATGATAACAACAACAATAGAAATAATAATTATAATAATAATGAACTTCAATGTTCATATATAAATATATATATTAATAAGTGACTTCAAATGATTTTTCTCATTTTCTTTTCAAAAATATGCCATGTTTATTTGCCAGGGTGATATTGAAATGAGAAAAATAAATTAATGTCAGTTATTTTTAGTATAAGATTATACTATTTTTACTATTTTTCTCATTAAACTTATATGCCTTGAAGTGTAAATGAAAATATCAGTGTAAAAATTTTGCTTTATCAATATAATATAACTGTTACATATACCGGGATGTGTTCCCAAATTACCCATTACTTCAGTGTGGGCATAGAAAAGTTGTTTGAAGTGGCAAATAGGTGATAGATAAGCATCTTTGCTTTCTAACATTAACAAAATGAAAAGGGTACTTTACTCGTATAGCATTTAATGATAGGAAGAGTTTACTTTTCTTTTTCTTTTTTAATAACTGATAAATAAACAAACAAATAAATAAAGGGATGAAAAAATAAGTAAATAATAAATAATTAAATAAACATATGAATAAATAAATAAATATATATATATATAAATCATTAATGTAATATAAGGTGATTGAAATGTGATAAAAACATCAAATGATAAAAATGTTATTTAACTGCGGTAAATCATTATCAATTATATGCAATAATGTGATTGATTGCTTTCATGCAAATATATTGTTTCAATGCTGAATAAAAAAAGCTTAATTATAGGTTCAGAAGAAAATACAAAAACTCATTCAACCAAAGTTATATTGTTATGGTTATATATTTGGGCACCACCCAGATTTTCTTTTTCATTTCTGTTTTTAATTCTTTTGAAAAAAAAAAATAATTCCCCAAGTTTATGCGGGACAAAATGACATTTTTGGAACCCATCAACGCTATGCATGTATGTTTCCAAAGTGCCAATTCAATGTTCTAAGATTTCTTTACTCAAAGAAGTAGTAAATCTTATAAGGGCCTATCGTACAATCTTCTAGGTTTGTAAAATAATGTCCATTTTTTACTGACAGTCCGATTCCACATTAATCATTTCGCTAGTAGTCAACTAAATTACACCGAAGCACTAATAGTCTTACCACATAACGCGGAAATAATAAAAGTTACACATTGTGGCTGATTAGTTACACAATGTGTGAGAAGTTTCTACATCATCTTTTTGGCATTTCATTAAAAAAAAAATGCGTTTTTAAAAATTTATTATAATATAATATACCGTGGCCTACCTTATTGATAACTATTATAAGTTCAAATACAAACAACGAGACAATGTGAATACATAAGCCGACCTCTGGTAAAATATTCGACCTGCGGGGGATAATAACATTCCTGCCTTATGCCCGAACAGCACAAACGTCAAAACATGATCATGATTTTTGTTTTAACCCGCACTCCCCTGGGGCGAAACTAAAAAAAAAAGTTTTCAAAACTTAAATAAAATGTGTATGCAAAACCAAAAAAAAAAAATATGTATGCAAAAAACAAATATGATTTCAACACTTAAACAAAATATGTATGCGAAACAAAAAAAAACAAAATTTTAGACAAAACAAAGCAAAATCAAGAATTGCAAATGTCACTTTTATGCCACCGTACATAACTGAAAATGAAACTATTTTTTCATCAAAAAACAAAAGTATTTCAAAAATGTTCGGCCATGGTAAACGAGGTTGCTTTGTTATAATAAATATAGTACTATTTATATTCATAAGTATTTTCAATGATATTTTTCTTTTGGATCGTTTTTCCCTGTGTTTATCTTCTTTTCTATTTATTGTTGTTGTTGTTGCTTCTTTTTTATTGGAAAAAAAAACAACAACAAAAAAAACAAACAAAAAAATACCCATTAAACTTGCAATAACATTTATGCATATAAAGGGCTTATAGTTTTATTTTTTATAATAAAATTTCATGCATTGTTACTGCAACAAACGAAAATTAAGGCAAATTTGACGTTCCTGAACATTTATGGAATATAATACAAATAACTAACATTATTTTTGCAGAATTCTGATCTCATATCTATTTTTCTAATTATCGAAAATCAGACACAAAAATAAAAATCAATTTCAATATAATAAAACATAATAAGAAAAATATGCGTATCAAAGAAATCTATTCGATGATAAAAGCTAGTATCAAAATGTTAAAAAGGTTAAAGGCACAATCTGTCGCAGAAATCCATAATATTTAAAATGTTTAGAAATGTAAAACATGTATTCACTATTGTTTTAATCAAAGATTTAGAGAATGTAAGATGTTTAACATATGAGGAAGGTATGATGAATGTTCAATAATATGTCGTAAAGGTAGCAATATGTAATCAAGGCAGTATTTTTGACTTCTACACGAAATACTTATTTACAATAATTATATTAATTGCAAAATTATTCTATATAGAAAATGAGATCTTACCACTTTTAAGAAACTGTAACAGAATACCTAACTTAAAATTTATAAAAAGGTTTTGAAAAATGAAACTGAGAGCAATTTTTAGGCACGATGTGCCTTTAATTGTACATCCCAAGGATTATGAATCAAAGTGCTGAAGGCACTGCAGTTGGGACGTATGAAGGATCAAATAACTATTTTTTCTATTTCGGGGCAGATAATTCAATGAGTGAAGGGTGTTGCCGGTTGATAAATATAAAGTGCACAATTCAGTAAATGAACAGTAGATGATACAATTATTCTATGACACACATGTTAAATATAATATTTAGGTTACATGTATGTGTAGGTCCATCATAAACCGTTATTGGCCTTTTTTGACAAGAGCAACAAGTGAAATTAGAGCTACCAGAGGAAACTGCAAGCTTGACTATTTTAACACATGACATTATAAAGGGAGACAAAGCTATGAAAAAATAATCAATTGTGATATATATCAAATTTTCTGTATCAGTATCAAGTAAACACTCAAATGGTCAATATTTTTTGCATAACATTATATGAATGTGACCATGTCATTAGAACTTATAATGGCCTTTGTTTACTGCAATTCTCATGCTAATCTCTTTCACTGTATAACGTTTATAAAGTTTCAATCAAATTCCTTCAATATTTTAATCCTCTCTCTGAACAGTATCATGAAATATATACGGAGATAATTCAAAAACTAAGTAATGTAGAATTTTGGTTATTTGACACAAAACTTCTGCTCACTAGTCTCTACAACTGTATTTAGTTTGAGTGTGATATCATTGAAAAGATTTACTCCAGACAACCATTATTTTAAAAGTTGTTGAACATGTATTTTAAGAGATGATAATTGTAAAATTAAGCTAGAAACTAGAACTCCGCAAGTCGGATGTGTCGCCTTGTGAACAATGTAGTTTAGGAGAAATGGCCAGGACAAAAATGAAATATGAAAAATAACAAAGGGCAATAACTAAAAAATAATAAGTGCAGAGCAGCAGTGTCTGAACACTGCACTTCTTATCAATAAGATCTATCATTCTATGATGGTTCAAGTCCATAGCTTTCATACTTGAAGAGAAATGACCAGGACAAAAATAAAGAAAGAAAATCAACAAAGGGCAATAACTCAAAAAATAAGAAATGCAGAGTACCAGTTCTTGTGCACTGCACTTCTTCCTAATGAGATCTATCATCCTATGAAGTTTCAAGTCCATAGCTTTTATACTTAAGGAGAAATGGCCCGGACAAAATTAAAGTATGAAAATAAACAAAGGGCAATAACTCAAAAAATAAGAAATGCAGAGTACTGGTTCTTGTGCACTGCACTTCTTCTTAATGAGACCTATCATCCTATGAAGTTTCAAGTCCATGGCTTTTATTCATTAGAAGAAATGGCCTGGACAAAAATAAAGTATGAAAATTAACAAAGGGCAATAACTCAAAAATTAGGAAGTACAGAGTACTGGTTCTTGTGCACTGCACTTCTTCTTAATGAGATCTATCATCCTATGAAGTATCAAGTCCATAGCTTTTTTAGTTGAAGAGAAATGGCCCGGACAAAATTAAAGTATGAAAATTAACAAAGGGCAATAACTCAAAAAATAAGAACTGCAGAGTACCGGTCCTTGTGCACTGCACTTCGGGTTATTAAAAGAAGCATGCATACCAAGTTTTGAAGTCAATCAGACTTATAGTGACTGAGTTATGCTCCGGGACACCGACAACGACACCGACAAAAGTAACCCCTATATGTCACCTTTTCAAGGCGACACAAAAATTAGGGTTATTTGAAAAAACACTTTCTTTCACTTGATTATTTTCGCTGTGTAAAAGTTTAATCAAATTTCATCAACTCTTTTTCCAGTATTTCTCTGGACAAGCATAATTAAGTACATGTATAATAAAGGTAGATTATTAAATAAGAGGGCCATGATGGCTCTGAGGTTGCTCACCTGTATATACCCCCCACCCTGCAGGGCCAGTTTTAACCCAAGGGCTTTTATTTGAACAAACTTGGAAGACATCCATAAGAAGATGATTCATGCTAAACATCAAAGCTCTAGCTTATTGGGTTTTTTAAAAGAAGATTTTTTAAGTTTTTTACTAACACATACTGTTTTAAAACAATGACAACCCTGGAGCAGGGACAGTTTTGACCCCAGGGCTTTTATTTGAACAAACTTTGTAGACACTCACTAGAAGATGTTTCAACTTATAATATAAACTCTAGCTATTTGGGTTCTTTAAAAAAGATTTTTGAAGTTCTTACTATATGCATATAGGGAAAATCAATGATCCCCTTGGGCAGGGCCAATTTTGACCCCGGGGCTTTTATTTGAACAAACTTGGTAAACACTCATTAGAAGATGTTCATGCTAAATATCTTAGCTCTAGCTCTTTGGGTTCTTTAAAAGAAGATTTTTTAAGTTTTTACTATTTGCATTTAAAGAAAATTAATGACCCCTAGGGCAGGACCAATTTTGACCCCAGGGCTTTTATTTTTAACAATCTTTGTAAACACTCACTAGAAGATATTTCATGCTAAAATATCTTAGCTCTAGCTCTTTTAGTTCCTTAAAAGAAAATTTTTTTAAGTTTTTACTATATGCATTTAAAGAAAATTAATGACCCCTGGGGCAGGACCAATTTTGACCCCGGGCCTTTTATTTGAACAAACTTGGTAAACACTCATTAGATGATGTTTCATGCTTAATATCTTAGCTCTAGCTCTTTGGGTTCTTTAAAAGAAGATTTTATAAAGTTTTTACTATATGCACATAGGTAAAATCAATGACCCCTGGGGTGGGGCCAATTTTGACCCCAGGGCTTTTATTTAAACAAACTTGGTAGACACTCACTAAAGGATGTTTCAAGCCAAATATCTAAGCTCTAGCTCTTAGGGTTTTTTTAAAGATGATATTTTAAAGTTTTTTTCTTTCGGTTCCCATGGCAACCGGAGTTCAGCATGGAATTAAATTCTTTGCACAATTTTTAAAGGTGACAGCCAAAGGAACATTCTTGTGAAGTTTGGATGAAATTAGCTTAGTGGTTTATGAGGAGATGTCATTTAAAGTAAAAGTTTACGGCCGGACGAAAAGGGATCACAAAAGCTCGACCTGTCACTTTGTGACAGGTGAGCTAAAAACTAAGGAATGGAGTTATGGTTCTTTGACACATTGGAAAATTCGAGTCGTTCAAGTTGATGTAGATTCAGTGATAGTTTGGAATAAGCATTTTTAACTTAAGGGATATAATTAAAACACGAAGCAAGGTAGAGTTATGTTTCTTGAACATTGCACTTCCTTCTTAAAAGTCTCTATCACTTTGTGAAGTCTACATAAAATCCCTTCAATACATATCTAGTTATATTCATATTTCGGACAAGAGTGTGAAGGACAAATGTCTTCCTAAGTTCAGACTATGTTTTTTTTTCCTTTATCAACTAAAATCTCAAAAAACACCATTAAAAACATATTTTCCTCACATGAGCAACCTTTTTCCCCAAAAGTACAAGTCTGTATGGAATGAACACAGATATTTATCCATAATATTACTTGAGTCCATACCGACAGATGGTTAAGACCGCAACTATATTCTCTCCCTTTCAGGAGCATAAATTATAATAACATGCTAAATCTCTGTATAGTTCTATATCAGATACCAGTATGATGAACCTTACTTTTGTACCATTTAAGTTATAGCAAAATTCAGCTTTCATTGACATACAGAAATGGGTCAGCCTTTAGTCCCCTCTTAATGAAAATATATAAGGGGACTTATAACAACAATTTATTCTCATAGTTTTCAATTCTCAGGTTTATTACTTATCATTACACCAGGCAAGCTAAGATACATGATAAAACCACAGGCACTATATACCACATTTACCCATATACGCTCATAATACTATATATAAAGAATAAAGGTCCCTAACGAGAGAAAAAATATCATGCAAAACAAACAAGAACTGTTCGGTAAAAATACACCAGATCACTATTTTATTTTTGTGGTTGTCTCTAGGAATAATGTATCCTATCATAAACACTTTACTTCATCGAAATCCTACAAAATGCTCCAAAATACGAGCAAGTTTCCAAATTTTTCACTGAAATGTCATTGCATGTCGTTTTCGACGTCCAAGCGATGCGTGTAAACAAAGGTGAATTCTGGTCAATTTCTACAAAATCAACGAATAACTGTTAAGATTTCGACATACTTTCTTTAAGGCAACTTGTATACAGTCAAACTGCGATGTCTTTACTTCACAACTGTCCGACGATAACACTAACAAGCTAAAAAATTAAAAATAATTGACAGCTCC
The DNA here is from genome assembly GCF_026571515.1 of Ruditapes philippinarum. NCBI lineage: Eukaryota > Metazoa > Mollusca > Bivalvia > Venerida > Veneridae > Ruditapes > Ruditapes philippinarum. Next base: position 4,453 of record NW_026853537.1, on the reverse strand, counting down.
GTTCCAGAAAGTAACCATTTCCTACATTACCGCACTGAATATAAGGTAAAGTAATGATTGGTTAAGCGGGAAATCCGAGTTTTAACATTTTCCTTTAAACACAATGTTCATGACTGGCCTTTACTATTGACAGGGGATTCAATTCAGACTAGCCCTCTAAAATACTCCAACTAGTCCAAAGTGTTAATGGTGCCTATACAGTTATGATCACTACATTTGGAAACTGGAGATTCCCACCGAGTGTGATGCTTATCTTCATTCGCTTGACAGTGACACATGTCCCACCTTAAAAAAAAAGCAATAAAATTATATGAAGTGCAATAATTTGCAAAAAATGCTTATCTTATTTGTCTCTTCTTACATTTATAATGCAGAGCACTAGATTTGTGTGTCTGTCATACAAAATGACTTTCAATAATACTATTTAAATATATTTTGTAATACAATTTCTTAAATAAATACTCATAGTAATACTAAATTCCTTTTTTGTGATATTTTTTTCTGAACACACATATGTGCAGACAGTACATTGTGTACACCGGTCTTACTGACCTGTGTGAAACCACTCTAAGCATGATGGAACGCACTACTTTTACATGGCGGCTTTAACACCGAGTGATAGAACAAACGGAAATCAGGCCACTTGAAAATTTAAACTTTTTCCATACTCTCTTGTTGTGTAATAGCCTTTACATCATTTTTACTCAAAACATGCGCAAAACACTCCTTCTGACAATCCTTTATTGGTATTCGTTCAACACTCGTATTTCGTCAATTGTTAGTTTAAATTAAAACCGAAAGTGAAAGTAGTTTTGAATATTTTAATACATAGTAACACAGTGGAACTATCAAATTTGCACTTGCAATATTAAACTCTGAAAAAACAATGAGCAATGAACAATATATTGTGTTTTATTAATAAAATTGTCATCCCTACGCAGACTTCTTTATGTCAGAGTTATTTTTACCCTCATTTGGGGTGAGTAATGCGTTGTGAGAGACTGGTGTGTATACAATTCAGACAGTATACAATTAATTTGTTTCGACGGCATACAATTTAAAGGTATAATTACTTATTGGCTACAAATAAAGTAAATAATGGTTAGTTTAATAACTAATCTGAATGTTTCAAAGATTATCCCGTCAAACTTTAAAAACAGTCTGTCAATTAAATAGATCTTAGCAATAAAAGCACACTAAGAGAAAACTAGAAATGTGTCCATAGGACACGGGGATGCCCCCACAAGCCACTGTTCTGTCAATCTTATGACTCTAGGTCAAATATTTTTTGGACTACATGTGCCACAAGTTGAAAACTAAAAATCAAAAAAGGCCAAATTCTCTAAAATTTGGTCGCAGCAAAAATTCCTTCCTTTACTACCATCTACACATTAAGGTTGTTCATCCCTGGAAGTTTAAGCAAAATCTGCCATCTGGTTTAAGAGGAGTTGCGTTCACAAAATTTCTACATAGTATATAAAAAAAAATCAAAAAAGGGCCATAATTCTGTTAAATTTGGTTGCAGCAAAAATTTCTTTCTTTATTACCATCTACACATTAAGGTTTTGTTCATCCCTGGAAGTTTAAGCAAAATCTGCCATCCGGTTTAAGAGGAGTTGCATTCACAAAATTTCTAACATAGTAATTATCGTGAAAAAATCAACAAAGGGCCATAATTCGGTAAAATTTGGTCGCAGCAAAAATTCTTTCCTTTACTACCATCTACACCTGAAGGTTGTTCATCCCTGTAAGTTTAAGCAAAATCTGCCATCCGGTTTAAGAGGAGTTTTGCGTTCACAAAATTTCTACATAGTATATAAGTGAAACTAGAAATGTGTCCATAGGACGCGGATGCCCCCACACGCCATGTTCTGTCATCTTATGACTCTAGGTCAAAATATTGTTTTCAATTAAATTTATTTTGGGAAAAGCAGTTTGGTTTGTTGAAATTATACATTTAAATATTATATAAAGTACCTGTTGTTTGTTAATAATCCTTTTCTAGTCTTTGTTTAATCTTATAACTGTACTTTTTTTAGTATCATGTACCAGCCTTTCCACAGTGAATATTAAAGTAAATGGATCTTTTATTTTTCCCTGAAAATATCAATTTAGAGATTTCATTTTTCAAATTCAATCTAAATAACTACTCTCTTTAGTGTGTGATATACAATGTATAATATGTGTCATATACAATGTATATATATGTTTACACAATAATATGATTGTGTACAGCATGTAATGACATAATTAAAATTTGAAAAATTTATTTGATAATAAATATTAAATAATATTTTTCTTCATATTACTCCACAGTATTACCACTAAAATAGAAAATGTTCTATCATTTTATTATGATCTTTATTTTTTACATGTAGATTTGTGAAAAAAATGTGAATATCAGTAGTGTCAAAAATTGTTAAATCATTAAAATGTCTAAATTTAAACACTGATAAATTTACTTCAACCATGTATTGAAGAACAGGTATAGATCATTTCCAACAGTCTTGCTGTTGTGTTGACATTTTCGCGACAACATGGTTTGTGTCTGCCTCGTAATCAAGAGGTCTGGGGTTCAAATCCCTTTAAGTGCTGAAGATTTTTCAGGTTAACAATTATCAAGGTGGCAGTGATTTTTTTTTCAACTTTCAAAACAACCTGTGGCTTTATAAATGGGAAACTATAGCTTGATTAATGAGAAAAGAGGAAAAAATTACAAACCACTGAAAATGGAATACCCAACATTTAAAAAAAGTGTAATTCAATTTAAAGGGGTTCCATTGAGGTATTTTGTCATGATGGAACTGAAAATATTTTTCCAGATAAATGTACCATTTGATGAATGTTTAGAACACTAATCTTTGTACCAAACCTTTTAGATCATTTGCGCACTTTGTTTTTTCCAGAATAATTATTCAAATTGTAAAAGATGACCAAAATAAAAATGGCTAGACTTTAAATAGATATAGATATAATAATTTATAAAGGTCAAAATAAAAAATTATTCTGAAATATTCAAGAATGTGCCCCATTTGGTAGAGACGTAATGGCCGTGACAAGACCAAAAAATTGTAGGCATATTTATGCCGGTTTTCCTGTAAAGGCAGACATCTGTGTAATATCAATTTGTAAAATCTGTCGATTTGCAGTCTAACTGTCTAAGTATGATCGAAATGTCTTGGGTACGAAAGACTCGAGAATCTCCAAATTACTTCGAAATTATTTACGAAAAGTTTTAGTCCTCGGAAACAAATTTTGCTATCAAATAAATAAACTTAAATATTATTATTCATCAAATTCATTAACATATTTTGCTTTATAACTTACCTTATTGAGCTTAACAGGCTGATAATTATGCTTCGTGAAGTAGGTCAAAAAATATACGGGAAGTTGTCGGATTCATTTAACCTAATTATCGGCTAATTCAAGAGAACGAATAGATTATCTACATCTCTGGCTAATTCTATTTCAATATCCACTTTGCAATTAATAAAACTACAAAATTTTATCCGATAAATAATGTCTTTTTTCAAAAAATTTCTGGAATATAATACAAAAAAAAATGTGATGATAAGGCGGAAATGAGTAAGTTAAAATATTGCAAGCCGTCAAGCACTATGACCCAATTTAATTTTACTATCCCATTCATAGAATTATGTGACTTTCAAATTGTATCCGCTAAACGTTTCTAATACCGTAATTCAAGCTCAATTGCACATTATTTTCAAAAATAAATTTCTTGTCTCCTCTTCTGTTCGCAATAAAATCGAAGTTTTCAGAAATTCAGAGCACTATTTTTCACTATCGCGGCGGTTATGCGTCGGTCATGGTCGGGTATGATCACTACTGGAATTCAGCTTACGTTGATATGTTAGATTACAATATAGCATATTTAGAGTGGCGATGAAACGTCACAGCAGTGGGCGTTACCCTGTACATGGTTGGAAATTTCGGGTTTATAAGTGCACTAGTTGGGACTACGTCCCAACTAAAAACCAGATATGCGTAATATTATATTACACGAAACACAAAGCACTGACAATGCAAGACATAATATTTATACATGTACATTTTTCTGAATATATTTTTGAGGAATCAAATAATAAGTTTCATTCTGTAAAGAAAAACAAAAATAGAACGATAGTCGGAGCATGATGAATTGAGAATACCAAAATCACTTCAGCAACTTCAATGTTAAATGTTTATGCCTGTTGTTTTCATCGCGCATTCATAATATTTGCGTTTGTTCCGATGCATCACTTGTCTTAACAACAATTTTTATCCGTATTTTTATGGTAACTCCCTATTTGACAGCCGTTTTTATATTATATATCCAGTATACGTCTTATTGATTTGTTGAATATCAAATCATTTTATCCTTTCTTCTCTTATCTGTAAAATAAAATAAAACAATTTTATTTTCATTTTTTCCACATCAAAAATTTCTCCCTTT
>NW_026853536.1:0-16669 GCF_026571515.1 Ruditapes philippinarum | reverse complement strand
ATTCCATTTCATTTCAAACAATTAATAACGTTATTCGTTTTCGTGCTGTTTTGACGAAACAATCTTCTGCTCTGCTTCATATTACATTTTATTTACATTAATATTCTTCATCTGTCCATTTTATTTCAAAGGTTGAGGAGACACGAAACGTAATAGAATGAATCAATTTCTATTATGTCATTTTGACTCACTTGATACGTGTGCATACCGTAACAAGTAGAAATAATACTACATTTAGTACATTGCAAAATTGATGACCACATTGGAAAGCAATCACAAAAATAAAATCTTTCCATTTATCATTATGATTTAAATCTGCTTATACGTTGATATCAAAATGTGGTTGAGCCAGAATACGCACAGTTTACCTTAGTACGTGTATTTTTTGTAATTTTTTTGTAATTGTTATGGGAATTTAATGGAAATTTGTAAATTTAGTAGTGCTAATATGTCTTTAACATGGCTGAATTGTTGTAAATATATGTGATGAAATAAAGAAATTACAGCAACTTTCAACCTCTCGCTTGAACACATAAACAGGTCTTTGGAAATTGTATGTTCAAAATGTACGTGTTATTTATTTTTTTACATAATTTCAGTATGTCAGTTTAATATTCTACGACAGGCAATACATAAAAAGAAGTCTGACGTCATGGCCTAATGGAAACAAACACAAACACTCGAGCGGATCAAAGGAATTAGGAAGGGATCATGCATCTAAACTTGACCAATCGCTCTTTGAAACAACCTTAAAGAAAACTGGTGCCAATCCAGTACGAGAATGGGGTTTGCGTAGACTATGATTTTTTTAACATTATACACAAAAGTTGCCTATAGAACATAAATGCACAGCAAAATAATCATAACAAAATTACATGAACATTGCAGTCTAGGTTTGATAGTGTCTGTACATGAGGGATGGTGAAAAAAGGCAACACCCCTTACGCCAACATAAAAAAAGGCTCGAGCGGTATTCAATTTTCAACCCCTATAAGTGCTGGAATCAATAAAGAGCCAGAAAGATATAACAACACCGAAAGCCAGCTTGAACACTTTTGTAAAATTATTCAATGCACATTTCATTACAAAGTCATAATTATGTTTAGCATAATTCTTATATTGTTAAGAATTGAAATATATATGATGTTCAAGCAATGTTTTTGCGAAGAGTGCTGATTTTGTCTGTTTATATGTATTATATGATTCCTGTTATCATTTTATGGCATGAGTCTATTTTTGTCTGTAATATCTGCAATGTAATCTTGAAAAGCAATATTTTTCATTTTTTTTATAATTAAGCTATTTTTTTATATGTGTTACTTGCCATTCATGATTGTTTTATTGTTGCAGAACTATATTTATATATTTAACATTCAATTATAAAATATTCAAAACAAAGAAAAACAAAGACGTGTGGTCTGTAAAATGACAGACTTCAAGATATAGAACTACAATTAGTTTTCGTGAGTAGTTTTTTTAATTTGCATTTTAAAGTTTTTCCTTTTCAATGCTGCAAATAAATGTTTATAGAGACAGACACATACATAATTTCTCTTATAGTTTTAAAATACGTTACCCTTTAAACGTTTATTAAAATATGTATTACAATAGTAACAAGAGCTGCCTTTAGGAAAGCTTGCACAACTATTCTTAGTACCTGATAGTAAAACGAGACTCTCGATAATGTATAAATTTCTAAGTTCAAAAAGAGTCATAGTTCTGTTAATATCCATGCTAGAGTTATAGGCATTGGTCAGTGACTTTCTATTGTACTCTCAAATAAGTATGTGAAATTTTACTTCATTTCCTTCAGTCTTGTCAAAGATAGCAATCTACACGCAAAAACTGAACCAATGTGTTACACCGGCGCCTAGATATGTACAATAGCTTTCCCTTTTTCACTTTTACAGTTAAAATGAGATAAGTATTATAATGGTCTCATAGCTGTTACAATTAAAAGTGACGAGGACATAATTTGACTGATTGCTGTTTTAAGGCCTTACACCTTAGTGCGAACATAAAAATATGCAATTTCACTTTAGCTGTTTTGCTCCAGGCATATGTATATTAAAGCATTTTTTTATCAAATTTAGATTGGTTAACATCAGGCCTATATCAACTATTAAGAATTGTAGAACGTACATGCATATATCTTACTGTGTAACATCGTTTTTGCGTGTTTTTAAAAACATTTTCGAAGTCTGAAAATAGGTTTTGGAAAAATAAATATAATTTATTTTAACAAAAAAATTTTTACAAAAGAAATATTCTTTCAAAAAAACTGTGAACGATGTATCATTAAAAAAAAAAGCTTGCATCAAAAGGATATTCAACGACACGCGACCCCTTGTTGCCTTTTTTCCCCTCTACGTCACTCAGAGCGCACTATTAAATAGCTAACTGCAAAAGGTCTGTGGTAGTTTCATTATCAAAACATAACTGTCAAATTACATCCCACTAGAACGTTTAAAACATGACAAACCCGTTCTCTTTATACGGAAAACAACTATGTTAAAGTGGAAATTACAAGGAAAAACTGCAAATATCAAATTCATATCCTTTCGCGCTCTGACTCTGCCTTTGTCAATGTTATATGCACTAACTTAAAGTACATTAACCCTCGATGGTCACTAGGTCTAGAGTGAAGAGTCGGGATTTGAGTGATCATGTTTAAAGTATGATGAATATGTCTGCATCAGATACTTTACTTTAAAAAATATCAATAAATGCTATATACTAGATAGCATGCCCTAGGGATTTTCTGAATAATTACCAACACTAAATTAAAACTGTAATCTGTTTTATCAGCCAACATGCTAATAAGATGGAATCTGTTCAATTAATGACATGCAAAAATAACAATTTATATATTTCTGTATCGGATGCAACACATAGCAGCATAAAGCATTAGATATACATGTATAATTTATATGAAGCGATCTAACAATACAAGGGAATTTTATAGTTTTCTCATCATTTCGAATATAGTATTTATTTTAATACAGTTAAACAAATAACAAAGATGTCAAGACGGGTTCCGTTGAAGTAAGGGGAAGGCACAAGGTTTAGTACCATTAAAATGACCGTAACAGAGTGTTGTGCACTTTGTTTATCATATTCCATTATTTTATAATCGATTAAACACACCGTATTACCGGCGCCAGTGATGGCAGATCGATCACTGCAGTGATGGCAGATACCTGAATTTTACCGCTCGGTACAGGTAGATTAGAAATTTGGTTGGTATTTTTATATTACACAAATATGGCCCATTTCATTGCTACGAAACTATTTTCCATTGACTGGAGATACTATAAGGTTATTTTGGACTCGTTTTTCCAGTTTTTAGACTATTTTGAGCAGGTTAAAAAGTGACAGCTTTGGGAAAATCCGTGAAAATGTCGGTTTTTGGTTCAAAATATCTCAAGTTTTAACTAAATGGAAGGATTTCGTGTTATTAATAAAGACGTTAATCCATTGGGGTCATGCAAGCTAAATATCTACCCCGTGAGTCTTTTCTTGAAAGTTTTACAGACGTTCAATCTGGTCCGGTCGAAGAAAAAATGTTGCCGTTGTAGGCAGATACTTATTTTAAATGCTGCCGTCGATGGCAGAAATACCATTAAAGTGGCTAACATTCTGACAGAAAATCAAGGTCAATCTTTTATCAATTCCTCTATTCTTTGCGCCCTTTTAGTCGGAATTGAGACGTTAAACTATCATTTCTAACATTTTCTCAAGATAGAAAAGTTATTAATGCGATATGTGCATCGAAAAAGCTTTTTAGCAACACGCAGTTAAAATACAAAATGTGATGAGATATTTTGAACAAAAAACAGACATTTTCACGGATATTTCCAAAGCTGTCACTTTTAACCTGCTCAAAATAGTCTAAAAACAGGAAAAAAAACGAGTCCAAAATTACCTAATAGTATCTCCAGTCAATGGACAATAGTTTCGTAGCAATGAAATGGACCGTATTTGTGTAATATATAGTACCAACCAAATTTCTAACCTACCTGTGCCGAGCGGTAAATTTCAGCTATCTGCCATCACTGCAGTGATCTGCCATCACTGGCGCCGGTAATACCGTGTGTTAAATAGTTAACAGATTCAATCATCTTCTTATAATTTATTGATCTTTTTGATGTTGTTACCAATACTTATTAGCAAACACATCAAAATTATTTCTAAGAAAGTTAGAGCAACGAAGTGGAAGTATTCTTTTTTTTTTAATTTCCAAATAACAATCTTTGAAGCAGAGATACAGCTTTAAACGTACAATTTAAAGAGGACTTACATGTAAAAAATGCACAATAAGACGTTAAAAACAATACTTATTATAAATAAGATGCAGTCGATGAATCAGAATTTTCTTTGTCGAATCAAAATGTATGTTGCATTTTCAAACGGTAAACAAGCGTGGATAGCTTCAGTTTTGTCGCAGTATGTACATGTATTTGAAGCTTTGTTACAATCTCAATAATTCATTAAGAGTATCAATATACATGATTACGGATTAATTAGGAATGCCTTTATCTCGAGACCTTTCTGGCCGAAGGTCATCTAAAAATAACTGAATATAAAAAGGATTTTTATTGGTCATTTTAAATAAGAAACTGAAATTTGGGAATCTCATTTGTCTGTCTAAACTAAATTGTAAAGGATAGTTCTTGCCATTATAAAATAAAATGTAAAGGATAGTTCTGAAAAAGTATAATGCTTACATATGAAAAGTTTGAAAATATATCTAGAAATCAATGGAAAGTTAATTGAAAAATGGAACAAAACATTATCGAATAGAGAAAAATAGAATCCCTGTAGAAAGCCCGACACGGCGACATTGATCATGTTGCAAGCCCGGTTTGTTCATAAACGGTAGTTGTTATAGCACTATCTATTAATGATGAACACATAGACACTTTTCAACATTTACTTAAACTTATTTGAAAATCTCTGTTGTCTTTATAAAAGTGATATTCACAAACAACTCATTTTATCTGATATCGTTTTTCTTTGATTTAGACTTAAAATAGCATTTTAATTACCGTTTAAAACAGTTGCATGTCATATGAATGCATTATCTATTTAGAATTATGCTTATTTGACAATGCAACATATTGTTGGGTTAGATACCACAGAAGAAGAAAATGATTATATTATTTACAAAAAGACACAAATGTATTGTATCAGTTATTAATGATTATACGCACATTTACATATATTCGCCTTGGTCCAGGAAGTTAACAAATTGGATAAGACTTATTTTTGAAAAAATTATATAAAAATAACTATAGTGCTCTACTTAAAATGATATCTGAAACTCTTGAACTCTAGATCGATGTCCGTTAATATTATATTTTCCTGTTATGACCAATTGAATTTGTCCTGAATTAAAATCTAATACAATTTTGAAATATTTAGTTAAATGTATGTATTCACAATTGTGATATAAACAAAGGACGACCCTAACAAATCTTCACCAGGAAATGAACATAATTATGTTTTATTTTCTGATCTAAACTTGATAGCAAAAGAAATAGTAATCTAAAAACCTATGATAAAAAGTAAACAGTGCCTAACACGAAACAAATGAAGACTATTTTCAACCTCTTTATAGTGTCCTTTTTAAATAGAATTCATTTCAGCATACCTTCATATAATGTCAAGTATGAATACAAAGATCGACTCGGGAGATCATCTTTAATGGAACGCTATCTCTGAAATCATTCAGCAACATAGTACCACCGGGTAGTTATCCTGAAATGCATCGAAAAGAAACTGGCAAAAAAAGGGGAGAGCTGAAAAAGGATGAGGTTAATAAATTAACGATCAGAACTATTAAAATATCAACCAGGACAATCCTTAAATTTTATGACGAGGAAATGGAAGACAAATATAATGGTTAACCAATGTAATTTTTACTCATACTTCAATGTCATGGCTATGTCTAGAATAATTAAACAGCACCGATAAAAACCTTAAATTATTTTAAAATCATAAGAAACAGCTTTTAAGAGGAAATATATGATAAACATGTGGAATGTATGTTAATTCAATCTTACGCTATCGAAATATCAAATTTTGCACTTATGTAAAAACTATCGCAAATATAACATTTTAGATAAAGTTAAAAGTCGAAAATGATTATATTCATTTAAATGTTTAGATTGAAAACACAGTTTTACAAATATTTGCAATGACTTCATCATCGTAACCCATGCATGTGTTCATAGTTGCAACTGGTAAGACAATTGAAGGAGTTCCAATTTCCAAATGCTTTGAATAAATGAGTAAACGTTTGCAATTTATGTTTTTTATTTATTTATTTACTGCATGCGTATTTTCATGTAAATATGCTAAAGCATAATGAATAAAACCAGTAAATAGAAATAATCTTGAGGTTATCTTTTAAGTTATATATATCTCTTTATAAGTTCCTTTTTATTATTCTTGTTGCATGTGTATTAATATAATTTATAGACCATAGTATCTAAAGATTTATTTTTTCTTTAAATTTCTATTGTTTACCAACTCTATTTTGGTCAATATATAAAGAAACTGATCGTTAAAGGTAAAAAAGTAGTTAAACTTTCAAAATGGATTCATCTTTGTTATACAGTGAAAGGAAATGTGACGAAGATAACATTTTTTTTGAATATCAAACGAATTACCTGTCAGTCTCGTTTGCCGTTAAGCTGTGATAAGACATAAACGTACGAGCTATTGTGTTCACAAATATTATCGTAAACTTCAGAGGGAAATAAATACTAATAATAATGTAATGCTTAAGACTTGAAATCGTATTAAAAAACGTTCAAACGAGTGAGTTTATAAAATGTTTCAACACAAAAATCAGTACTGATAAGATATTGATATAAACAAACCTTTACACTATTAACTTTACATCAGTAGGTTTATAATCAAGAAACATATTGTTTACAGGGAATTAAAGTAAATTTTAAAAAGTTTCTTAGATAATATGCAGTCTTGGATGACTGTTAAACAAAGCGTTCTAAATTGACAATTTTAATCAGCGTGTTTCGGTTTTTGTTATGTTTCTTATGTTATTCGTCATTAGGCTATAAGGCTAGATTAAATTGTACGTGTTTACTTTATCAAAACATGTCTTTAGCAATAGATCATAAGGACATTTTCTGTTCCGCATTTATTACTTACGTCATATTTTTATGACCGAATTACATAACTGATATTTTTGCTTGATCTAGACACATACGTAGGTGCAATTCAAAAGATTAATACAGCTGCAGTCCGTCAATATGATGATCATTGTGAACCATCCTCATAACATCGGGCAACAGCTTTGGTTATGCATTTTTGATTTGAGATGGTGTCTAAGATTAACCGATCTACAACAGAGAATAGAAAGTGTTTCTGAGCACAAATGATGCTGATACGTATCCGCTTATATAATGAATAATCACATTTATACACATAGACACATAGAAGAAAACCTGAGGAGAACCCGTCTCAAAAAGAACAATACCTTTACTTAACTCAATAAATCAGTTGAAATAGTATTTATTTTGTTTCAAAAAATAATACAAGATATGAATTAATAACCGCTAATTTATGCATAAAGCAAGATAATATGAAAATCAGAATTGATAAATATTAAAATGTTGGCACTCTTGAAAGCACTGGCAACAAACTAAGAACTAAAAAAGCATAATGCAACTTAAAAAGATCGGTTACAAATGTTAAAATAAAAATCTATAGATCATCATTGTAGAGCACTTGTAGATGCAAATATCTCAAAGACGCGCAATACTACTGGAAATGGCTATCGGCAAGGAACCAAACGGAAACAGGGCTAAAATATTATATTTAAAGCCGAGAGGTAGAGGTATTATTTCGAGTTTAAATGATCTGAATTTAAAAAAAAACAACAATAATTAAACCGAATCACACATACATGCAGTAACACCTCAATATAATAATGTATGTGCAAATGATACGTTATTTACAGTATACTAATAAAAGTGATGAAAATCGGTTGTCAATAATATTTAAATGACCTATAAATTTATATCATTTTATCACTTAAAAGTATAGACAATAGTTTGAAGCTTTTAAATTCAATATTTTGTTCCGGCGCTTGTTAACAAAAACTGTGGAATATTGCATCTTTTCCATTATCGTAATTTCTAATACATTTTCACTAGACATATTTCCCTTGTCGTTTTGATCAATAAGTGCAAAGGATATACATATATCTAAAATAAAATATCTAACAAATTTTTTCGCTAACCAACCTCGTGTGTTTGTGAAAAAACGAACAAATAACAACAATTGTATGTAATTTTAAAGTGTACATTATGCCTAAAATTAGTATAATTATGATTAGAATGCTTTCATATATTTGATAATATTATATTTTATAATACATTGTATTTGTTAGTGTATAAGCGATAACCTTTAGCTACAAAAACTGATGGTAGCAGAGTTCATATTAACTGCGATCGCTGCAAATAAATAACAAAACCATACAGACAAAATGCGTAACAATCTCACAGAATTAAAGTTTCAGACTTTACTTGAATACCTAACCGGACTCCAGAGCATGCCCATTAATTAGCTCATTGTGCTGGGGTTTACTTATTGTGACGCAGAGAAAGAGAAAGCGATAGAAATATCATATTCAGATGCTCGATCATTTATTACTTTTTTTTCTTCTCATAATGTGACAACAGGGAAAGTGTTTTTTATGTTTGACTATGATACAAAAGAGAAATAACATCAAAACACTCGGCAATCTGATTAATACTCGGAGGCTTTGCTCCCTCGAACAAATCAGATAGCCTCGTGTTTCGATGTTCTTTCAATTACTAATACGAGGGAAAACACGTATCTAAAGGGGAAAACATTCATTAAATTAAGGTAAAGTATGTATACACATATGTTCTTTTAACTGTCGCGTTTAATATCTTATCATTAATTTTGTTTCAAAGTGAAAGATGAATAAAAATACTATAATCTTGATGAAAAAAACATGCTCTCGATAACTATAGATTAAATAGTAAACTTTTAGGTTATCACAGTTTTTTACACTAAGAGTTCTTAAACGTCATCTGTCTAAAATCATTTTTGAAAGATATTCAATACACTGCTTTCGGATTGCATTATGAGATTGGCTTCACAGTTCTATCATTTGTGAAATGATATTTTACAAGATAGCTTAACCACGTGATATTGTTTCGACGTCGAAATTGTATGTTATGTGAATTTAATACTTATGAATTTTAAAAAAATTACTCTACAAATACCTGTAGTTTGTGACAATAAGTTAACATAATTACACATCTCACATTACTAATGGCGATCAGAAATAGCTTTTTAAGCTTACATCTTAGAAAAAAGTAAGTAACCTTAATTATGTCTTAAAATGATAAGTAGAAGAAGGGAATCCCTTTAGAACGACAACAACGGCAAAATGCAGGTTCGGTTTGATTGAGCCTGTTGAAAGCAGTAAAAGCAAGTGAAAGCTTCAGACCCCAACCAAGCATTATTCAACATTTATGAATGACAATAGCAAAATATGACACTTAGAAACATCCTCATACGGCGCTGATCATTAATTAAACCTTCACTACTACATTTCAACAGCTAATTTTAAATACAAATATCAAATATATAGTAGCTAATACCGCTTGCGAAAACAAATTGAAAATAAATTTTGGATCACTCATCTGTTTCATTTTTCATTCGTGGGTGATACGAGAAAAATCATACACAGTACTGTGCAAAGAAAAATGTTAAGCTGACTGGAATAACCGACGTAAGTATTAATATATCGGGGCATTTTTCGGAAATGCTGACGTATCGCGCACAAAATATCAGGCATAGTCTCTGAAGTAAGGATGATAATTTTTGTTTGGGATTGTTTATTTCATAAGTTTTTGGCTAATAACGATTGGATATTTCACACCATATTGGCTTCTTAAACATCTGGTAGATGATAAATACGATAGAAATAAATGGCGATCAGAAATAGTTTTTGAAGCTTACATCTTAGAAATAAGTAAGTAACCTTAATTATGTCTTAAAATGATAAGTAGAAGAATGAAATCCCTTTAGAACGACAACAACGGCAAAATTGAAAATAATGCAGGTTCTCTTCACGACCTCCGGAACAAAAAAAATCACCGATAATAGGCATTTATAATGTATTTACGACGTTCATACTAGCAAACATTATCAATTCAATTAAGAGGAACGGCACGAAACTGAAATGTATTAAACAGATTAATGGAAAAATAGAGGCAATCTCTTTAACCTTTTACCCCATGAGCATATTGCGAAAAATGGCCGTTTTCATTGAAAAGCCTCCTGTAACAAGTTCAAACTGCTATGAAACTATGAAAAATGCTTCAATACTAATGAAACTTGGCACAAATGTTGACTACACCAAAGCCTCTATAACAGCATGCTCAATGGTAAATTTCCTGTTACCATTGCAACGGGGGGACGTCTCAAAATTGCCAAAAATCACTATTTTGCATTGTTTTTTTCCATCAAAACTGATTTCAAAGTGCTGCAACTTCTCAATGAATTGAGATAGAGTAAAAGGTTTTTCAGCGTCGGTTACTAGTTACCCTAAGATCGACCTGAGGCCATTTTTAGCCTGTCACATGTCCAAAAATTTTCTTGGATGGGGACGGCGCCAAAAAAGTGGTCACTTTTTTAACAATATTTCTCAAACGAAAAACAGTGTTTTGGGGCCTAAATAGGGCATTTTTCTCACTGTTTGAGGCCTCAAAAGGGGGAGGGGGGCAAAAAGCCGTCGAAACACGCTTATATAAGGGAAAAGGTTAAACAACTACTTACATTATTTAACTGTTTCGAAAAGTTGGTTGGAAAAGATGCTGTCAACAAAGTTGAAGTTCGCAGTTGTGATTTTGTTTGGGATTGTTTATTTCATAAGTTTTTGGCTAATTTCACATATTGGCTTCTTTTACATCTGGTAGTTTGTAAAAACGATAGAAAATCGAATGATTCAAAAAATTATCCTACAGAGACTATGCGCTGATATTTTGTGCGCCATACGTCAGCATTTCCGGTAAATGCCCCGATATTAATATTTACATCGGTTATTCTAGTCAGCTTATTCTAGTCTGAATGGGCATGGATATTTAGATGACGATATATTACAACTTTTTAAAGTAAGTGGTTTCAGTTAATATACATATATGTTAACAAAACAGTGACATTAAAAGAAGCCGAACGTTACCACGCTCAATCCGGTGGAAAATTATCTCGCTTCTAATCTGGTGACGCGCATTTCAGATCAAGTACGGTACAAAACATCGTGTAATAAAATTCTGTGTGCCAGGAAAATTGTGAAGAAGGTTATTATATGTACCTTTACACTAGAACACCACGAATTATAGAGAAAAAAGGGAAAAAACCTACTATTCGGCTGCATCCGCCATCTTGTTTGTTTGTGTAACGAACGGCGTGATTCTCCCCCGTGTCATATATTTGTTGATAAATCTCAGATTTTAAGCGTTCGCCTCACAAAACAAATTATTATATAATGACATATTGACTTTTCACGGTAATAAAAACATATTATATAATGAGCTCTAAGGTTATGAACGCGTTTACACTCAACAAAACCTCCTAAACATTCACTTTTTATAACGATATTTAGAATTAATAATAATAATAATAATAACTTTATTTACCGAAGGTAACACATTAAGACATATACAGATTGCAACATCTTATTTACAATGCGGCCTTCTAAAATAAAAAAAATAATAAAATAAAATAAAAATAAATAAAAACACACAAACAAAAGAACACAATGCTTGATATATTTTAAAAAGGGGAAATACACTCGTTCCCCTTTTTAATGCACTATTTTTACATTATTTTCAGCTAAAGTAATGGTATTGTTTTGTGAAAAGTAAAAGACAAACAGCTAAAGTAAACATCCAAATTTTATTTTTTGTTTCTTTTGCAAATGTTTTCGGGGGAACCGTTCCCCCGAAGAACAAAAGCCATGTACAGAATACAATAAATAAAAAGCAATTTTTCAGTAATAAGAGATACATTATGCTTAAGGGGGAACCATTCCCTCATCGAAATAAAAAGTAAATTTCAAAACTTATCATAACATATTTTCTAAAGGGGAACCGTTCCCCCTTAACAAAATAGATATAACAATTTGATAGAATAAAATGCAATAATTTAGAAATTTAGAGCCATGTAAATGGTAAGAGGGAACCGTTCCCTCCTCAAAATAAAAAATAAATTTCAAAACTGATCTATAACAAATTTTTTAAAGTGGAACCGTTCCCCCTTAACAAAACTGGTACATGTATAACAATTTGATAGAATGAAATGCAGTAATATAGAAATTTAAAGCCATGTTACCGGTAAGAGGGAACTGTTCCCTCATCGAAATAAAAAATAAATTTCAAAACTTATCTATGACACATTTTCTAGAGTGGAACCGTTCCCCCTTAAAATATATATAACAATTTGATAGAATAAAATGCCATCATTTAGAAATTACGAACAAGGTTACAAGTAAGAGGGAACCGTTCCCTCATCGAAATAAAAGACAATTTTCAAAACTTATCTACGACACATTTTCTAAAGTGGAACCGTTCCCCCATAACAAAATAGATATAACAATTTGATAGAATAAAATGCAATAATTTAGAATTTAGAGCCAGGTTACCAGTAAGAGGGAACCGTTCCCTCATCAAAATAAAAAATAAATTTCAAAACTTATCTGTAACACTTTTTCTAAAGTGGAACCGTTCCCCCTTAACAAAACAGATATAACAATTTGATAGAATAAAATGCAATAATTTAGAAATTTGGAGCAAGGTTACCCGTAAGAGGGAACCGTTCCCTCATCAAAATAAAAAAATAAATTTCAAAACTTATCTATGATACATTTTCTAAAGTGGAACCGTTCCCCCTTAACAAAATAGATATAACAATTTGATAGAATAAAATGCAATAATTTAGAATTTAGAGCCAGGTTACCAGTAAGAGGGAACCGTTCCCTCATCAAAATAAAAAATAAATTTCAAAACTTATCTGTAACACTTTTTCTAAAGTGGAACCGTTCCCCCTTAACAAAACAGATATAACAATTTGATAGAATAAAATGCAATAATTTAGAAATTTGGAGCAAGGTTACCCGTAAGAGGGAACCGTTCCCTCATCAAAATAAAAAAATAAATTTCAAAACTTATCTATGATACATTTTCTAAAGTGGAACCGTTCCCCCATAACAAAATAGATATAACAATTTGATAGAATAAAATGCAATAATTTAGAATTTAGAGCCAGGTTACCAGTAAGAGGGAACCGTTCCCTCATCAAAATAAAAAATAAATTTCAAAACTTATCTGTAACACTTTTTCTAAAGTGGAACCGTTCCCCCTCAACAAAACAGATATAACAATTTGATAGAATAAAATGCAATAATTTAGAAATTTGGAGCAAGGTTACCCGTAAGAGGGAACCGTTCCCTCATCAAAATAAAAAAATAAATTTCAAAACTTATCTATGATACATTTTCTAAAGTGGAACCATTCCCCCTTAACAAAATAGATATAACAATTTGATAGAATAAAATGCAATAAGTTAGAAATTTAGAGCCATGTAAATGGTATGTCATATCAATCAAAGAAAATATAACATGTAAATGAAATGATTAAATGGTTATCACAATTTTAACATATATTAACACATATACTGAACATTCATACAATTCATTTTATTTATCATTAAACATAATACTTTCATCAGTGCATCATTTTAATCTGCAATTTAAAAAGTAAAATTAACTTACAAAATTAACACAGTCAAAAAACTTGAAACTAAGACAGACACCCATTATTAGAAAACATAATCATGTATGAATATAAAGAGCGTATCTTGTATATATAATACATACGGACCGTGCTAAAGTTGATTAAATAAGTATTTCTTGAAACTATTCTTAAATATTGACAATTGCAGCATACAAGTTTTGTAATGTCCTTTTGAATTACTTCTGACCATAGCTTTTTAATTGTATGACGTGGCCATATACATATTATGCGTTATGTAAATCATTTAGATTTTTAACGCTTTCAAAATCAACAAATTCCTTGCACATCTAATTTTAAAATCCATTTTAAAAAGATATTTAACCCGTGTTAGACTTTATCAAATGGAATTATATCTTACATTCAACCCTATCTGCCGGATACAATTTTTAAGATATATGCAATTTACATAAAAAGTATGTGTTATATTAAAACATTAAATGCGTTTTTTTACCTTTCATAAATATCTCTCACATTTACACGTTTAGGGCATACATAGTTAAAATACAGATTGAAAAAACGGGAAAGTCTCAAAGCACAAGAAGAAAGGAAAATTAAAAATGCTGCAGACTCGGTTCGAAAAAGCCTATTTGTGGCCGGTACTTTAACATTCAATATTTAATTTTTTATACGTTAATACATGTATTTATTGCAAACATGTGATGAAAAGTAACGTTTGAAAATCAAACAAAACCAAATTGAAAGCTAACTAAAATAAATCACTTATCCGTCTCATTTTTCATGTAGTGGTGATAAGAAATAAACATACAAAATAATGTGTATTCAAAAGTAATCTAAAGTCTTTACAAAATCTGTACTGATAAAAATAATATGATTATAACTGTGTAATTCTTACGTTGAATTTTAATTTTGGATTTAGAAGCACTCTATGCACTGGATGCAAACATGTATCCTATATGAGAAATCAATCTTTCACAAAAGAAGGGTATCAATAAAAGTAATACCTACAAGTTGCATCTTCTCATTTGTTTTTTTTGTTTGCATGTTTGAGGGGAAATAAAATGCGTTCGAAAAGGATAAAGTTCAGAGTTGTGATTGTGTTTGGGATTATATATTTCGTTAGTTTTTGGCTATTAACAATTGGATATTTCACCCCCTATTGGGTACTTATACATCTTGTAGACGGTAAATACGACAATGAATGGTATCGTACCCAACACCAAATTTTTTATGCTAGGAATTATGCGCCTTGGAACAGCTACCTTCACGAGAAATGCTATAGTATGGGAGTAGTGACACGAAGCTGTGATAGTAAAACCTTTGACTGGTTCATGGAAAATAATGTTGACTACACATGTAAGTAAAATAATGAATGAATGATAACACCATTCAATTTTACATTATTGCATAAAAATATTCTTGGAATCGAAACTGAATGTTTTATTATGTGTATTCATTTCATACCTTGGTGATACACCGTGTCAATAAATAAATAAATAAAATTATTATAAGTAAATAAATCCTCATGCTGTAACAATGTGAAAAATCCCACTAGCCACTTCATGATGAATACTAAAACTTACAAAAATATTCAAAAGAAGTTCAAACATCAATGAAATAAGTATTTCTGTTACAGGACCTTGATCTTTCCCAGGCCTTACAAAATCAGGAAATGGACATTCGTTATGATTTTAAATTTTAAACCGATATCACTATTTGCCAACTTAGCTGTTTTCTATGTTTCAACTGCTAGTGGGGAAAGATAAGTTAAAAATTGGTGAAAAATTATCGATGTGGATTTTTAGCACGTTAAAATTTTCGGTCGGTGAATATATTTACAAATCATCGACTGACGATCTCTCTACAACCGATATATTCATTAATGTATCCAAATAAGCAACCGGTCAAGTTATATTTATCGCAAAAAAAAATATGACAATTCAAATGTGGGCTTCGTTAGATGAACACTAATCCATAACCGATGACCGTTTACAAAGAAAACCAACAAAATGAAATCATGCATGATAACCAATCAAATCAGCGAGTAAATTTGAAATTGAATGACCACTTTGGGATCGACCGTCTTATTAACTAGGATGTAATGTATTATTAAGTGTGTATTTCAGCATTTTGTAGTTATGTATTTATTTGTATTCTATTGCAGCCACAGTCTTGGGAATCTCCTTTAAACTGATGACAGCCGCAATTGTTGTGGTGTATACCAATGCCAGTTTACTCGTCACAGCAGTTGTATTTGACTTGTTCCAAAATTCATTATACATGTCTTTCTTGTCCATCTCATTTGGGGTATTCTATCCCACTGCAGGTAAATAGACAAATAAATAAATAAAAAATATTTCAAAATCATTTTTGCTTACATAATGATAACCTGCTTGGTAAATAAGGAAATGACATGTATTCTTAGATGATGTTTAATTATGCTTTTGAGAATATCTGTTGACATGAGGCAAACAAAGAAGAAAGAGATAATTTAATGAAAAAATGAAAACTAAACTAAAAGTTCTGCGTTTATGGCAAAAGTCGGAATAAAAGTAAATAAGATAAGGACAGAGTTGTATTTAAGTTTTGAAAATCAACCAAATTCTGACATTAGTCGTATATATTAAACGTTTGCGATTATATATTAAAGTGCATGGAATATTATCTTCACTTAATAAAAAATCGTCCGGCCGCGGTTTTCTTAGGTATGACCGTGTGAAAGTTTTAAACCCACTTTGTTTGCAGCCATGCCAGCTCAATAACCAAGTTTATTGATACACAAATTGAATTTAGTCGTGCTGATTTAAAAAATAAATGTTCTTTATCAATTTTAATTCTACGATATTTTT
>NW_026853535.1:0-21100 GCF_026571515.1 Ruditapes philippinarum | reverse complement strand
ACTGTTCACGAAAATTTCCAATTTTCAACTTGTGTCGCACGTAACTAAAAAAAAGTATTTGACCTAGAATCATGAAACCTTGCAGGAATGTTGCTCAGCATGTTTAGTTGTGCACCTGGGGGCCGTCTTATCAACGGTCGTACGACCGTTTTAATCGTACGATTGTCGTACGTCGATCGTACGATTTTGGCGGTGTCTTATCAAACGTCGCAGATTTTCATAATCGTACGATTATCCTAAGATCATGCATTTTTTCTGCGATCGCTGTGAAGCAGTCTCAGATCAAACAAAATGGCCGCCTTACTACTTGTAAACGAACGCCGCCGACGAAAATCACGCTGTTTTCGGCAACGAACGGTTAATATTGATGATTTAACCGATCGAGAAGTCATTTCCCGATACAGACTGAATAAAGCAGCAATTAAAGAGTTGGAGGAGCTCTGTCGGGCTGATCTTTCCCCTAAAACGGGTAGATCGCAGTCTATTTGCAGCATGACGAAGGTAAATGTATCGAAGTTTCACTGTATTTATTACTCTCAAAGCAGTTTGACCTTAACCTTGATTTATTTTTAGCCCAAGCATTATGGGTAAACATGGCGCTGTGTTATGTGTACATACAAAAACATTAGACTTGGATCCACAATAACACGGCTTTAATTAGAGCTTTGATAACAATGCCGTTGTAAAAGAAAGGAAAAGTGATGTTATTAACAAATTCAATAATTCTTAATACGTCAGAGGAGAGAAATTTCGAGGAATTTGGCTGAATTTGTAGATATTATGATCCGTAAACAAGGAGTGCATAGCCCCATAGCCATAGGATAATCTGATGATAGGAGGATTATTTAAACCGGTTTCATTACCTGTAAAAATGGGCAAACCTGTAAAAATGGGCAAACGTGTTTTGTAATGAAATGTAAACACTGTTCATTTTACATTTAATGGCTGGCAATATCAACAGTTGCTGAAGTTATGAGAAATCAGTAATAAACGATAAAGGATTAATAATTTATGACATAGCACTCGTCCATGTCGTCTATAATTTAATAAAGCTTATCATAAGTATAGCACTAGCAGGTAAGAATAATTTCTTTACATGATAGCTAATAAGTTCTGAGTTAATAAGAAATGAATGCATATATTTTGATTATTACATATAATATTGTATGGACAAATATTTGAAGTTCATACTTTACATATTCATCAATGTTTGAAAATTGTTTTATAAGCATCATTATATACATATATATATATATATGAGCCGCGTCACGACAAAACCAACATAATGGATTTGCGACCAGCATGGATCCAGACCAGCCTGCGCATCCGCGCAGTCTGATCAGGATCCATGCTGTTCGCTATCAGTTTCTCTACTTGTTATAGAGTTTGTAAGTGAAGAGCATGGATCCTGATCAGACTGCGTGGATGCGCAGGCTGGTCTGGATCCATGCTGATCACAAATCCATTATGTTGGTTTTGTCGTGACGCGGCTCATATAGTTTTACTTACACGTGGTACTGAACACTTAACACTTGTATGAATTATCGAATTCCAGCAAACCAAACTCTGGAACATAATTTACCATTTGTAATGAAAATAATAATTTTTTGTGAAAAACATAAGTCTATATCATACATGTAACAAACAGTGACCTTTTTTTGGCCCACCATATGAAAAACGTGTTATTCATGTGTATCCATATGAAAAACATGTGTTTGCATCATATGTAAAACATATGGAGCACTTTTCTGAAAGAAACCATATGTTTTTACCATATGAAAACATGTGTGTCACATACATTTAACATGTGGTGCATATTTTACCGGTGTACTTACATGGGTTTTGTCTGATATAATCGGGGCCCTTTCTAAACTTTGGAAAAAAAATGCATTATGCCAGCTCTTTTTGTTTTAAGAATAGTTGGCATTCACTGTCTTATGGCTCTAACTTGTTCATAATGTTTTATATATTAGATAATAATGGTAGCAATATGATATTTTATGGGGTTTCATATAGCAAAGGAAAACCCTATTCCTACCACTTCTTTAATCAGTACATATACTCTTTTCATTTAACGTCTATAATTAAATACCACTTATACTTTTATTTCAGATTTCCAACTGAGAGGTCAAGATTACATCATTTGAAGAGGAAATTCTATGAGAAATGTAGAATCCCAAACGTAATCGGTAATTGATCATTAATTACTGAACATTAGTTTCATATATACATATATATTAAAAGCAATGTTTTAAAATATAATAATTATGCTTTTGGAAATGCTTGTTACATTGTTTTATGTTTAAAATCATTTGATATCATTTCTACAGGCACAAGTGGCACTTCTTTGTATACAATCCTTACTAAGAAATATCAATTCAGCTTCTTTTTTTGTAGGAGCAGTAGATGGAACCCTCATCCCTATTCAGGGTCCATCACAGGATGAGGCAGCTTATGTCTGCAGAAAAGGGTTCCATGCTCTTAATGTTCAGGCAGTAGTCGATGCTGAAATGAGGTACACTATTTTATGTCAAACATTCAAGTCCTGTGTTTAATTACAAAAAATAAAATAAAATAGAATCTAATTTAGTTTCTTAATCCAAGAAGTGTCCCAGGAGGAACTTATTTTCATTTGATAACTGTTTAAATCAATATAATGAAGATGAACTTAACATACACTTTTATAACATTAAAATGCTAAGGAGAAAAAAGGGAAGCATACTACTGGCAATTTATAAAAAAAAAGTACAACTTCAGATAAATTTATTAAATCAATATATTTCCTGTAGATTAATGTATCAAATTGATGTAGCTGTTGTAGATTTACTTATCAAATAAATATACTTTTTGTAGATTCACAGATGTTGTTTCAAGGTGGCCTGGTTCACAGCATGATGCGGCCATTTTCAATGCTTGTGGGTTAAAGGTGAAATTTTTCACAATCAATTTCTCATGACATGAATTAAAGCTGCAGTACCCTTAATGGACTTCTAATTATATTAGTAAATGCTTGTGCTAACATCATACTAAATGATTAAGGACAAAAATATTTTTTCTTTCTGATTTTTTCTAGCTTTTGTGAATTTTCTAAAGAAAACTATGTCATCTGAAAAAAACTGCTTTATGATAACCTATCATTTTTCAGACACATTTAGAACAAAGTAATAATGGGTTGTTATTGGGGGATAGTGGGCACCCTCTAAGGAGGTACCTCTTGACCCCAAAGGTGAATCCGACAACACCACAAGAGGAAGCCTTCAATAAACACCATAGCAGAGGCAGAATGGTGGTAGAAAAAGCCTTTGGTATACTGAAGTCACGTTTCAGGTAAAATATTGCAAATCATTCAAAGTAATTATTGTATTAGTTTAGTTTATACAAATTTATTTTATTTTCGATTGTGTTGGAAGTTATAAGCTTATTGAAACACTCTCGAACCCGTTCCTGGAACCAACCAGTACTAAGCAATGAATGTAAAGTTTCTTGCTCAAGGAAACAATGGCGTGGCCCTGACATGTGGATATATTCAGTATTTTTAGAGTTACTGCCCTTGACTTAGTAAATTTTTCCAATTTTCAACTTGTGTCGCACGTAACCCAAAAATATTTGACATAGAGTCAAAAAACCTTACAGGAATGTTGATCAGCATGTGTAGTTGTGCATCTGGGTATTTTCATGTGGATATATTTAGTATTTTTAGAGTTATTGCCCTTGAACGAGTAAAATTTTGCAATTTTCAACTTGTGTCGCACGTAACTATAAAATGTATTTGATCTAGAGTCATGAAACCTTACAGAAATGTTGCTCAGCATGTTTAGTTTTGAACCTGGGTATTTTCGTCTGGTTATTTTTAGTATTTTTAGAGTTATTGCCCTTGACTTTGTAAAAATTTACAATATTTAACTTGTGTTGCACGTAACTCAAAAAGTTTATGACCTGTAGGCCTGAAAGTTTAAAAGAATGTTGGACCATCAGCATGTGTGCTTATGCACCTTGGGGTTTTCTTATGGATTTATTCAGTATTTGTAGTATTTTCCCTTTACTTAATAAAAGATTTTTAGTTTTAAACTTGGGCACATGTAGCCAAAATAAAAATTACCTAGAGACATAAGATTGACAAATCGATAGAGTGGGGAGTGGGGCACCCGTGTCCTTTGGGCACATTTCTAGTCTGAAATTTCCTTTCCTCTATTTAGATGTATCTTCAACAACTAAGGTTTCTCAAAAGAACTAAAATTGCATCAAATGGCAAGACACGAATAGGTAGGTTTACATCAAGCAACTATATATGGGTCGACCAAATTTTGACTTATTTTAATAACGGTTACAATTACCATTCATTTTTTTTTATAAAAATAGTGATATTATATGCAATGTTTTCCCGGAAACCAAAATATTTTTATAACAGAATCTCATTCCGGTGTTTCATGTAAAACTGGCCACTTGTGGAAAACATGCTTGTACATAGAAATGAAGTGTTTATCATTATCACGGTGCATATCCATATCGGTACCCTCTTTGCGAAATCTGCTGAATCGGTACTCTCTTTGCATATGCACAGGTCATTCTCTGCTAAAAACAAACCAGCGATGGATAACAATCCAGTTAAATTTCATTGTTATAAGGAAAGGAGGGATGACACTAAGAAAACATGTATACCACGGAACACTAGAATGTTTTATTTATGTGCTGATTTGTCACGTGCCCGTTTTTCATGTACTGCAACTTCACAATAAGCTTCAAAAAATCGACATGCCTTGCCTCGTCCATCACCTCGACATATTTTTCGGGCTGCAATGAACATGTGGCTTGATAATATATGCATCATACATATTAAATATGTTAATTTACATATCAATATCATCTTCAGACAAATGACAGTATATTGTCAAAAATAAATGTAAAATTCATAAAAACACCCTACTTTCGGTTTTTCAGCAGCACGGGCTACCTCTCTTCATTTGAATTTTAATATCACAGGTACCCTCTCATTTTTTAACACATAGGTACCCTCAAAGCACGACATATGCTTTTATTTGCGTTAATCGTTAAGTATGTTATATTTCTTACTTTAATGTAAATATTACATACTTAACCATGTTAAAAAAGTTACATATATGAATGAATAAATGAATAAATAAATAAGTTAAATAAATAAATAAATAAATATCTAAAGAAATAAATAAAATAAAAATAAATATCTCTTGAGATAAATGATATTTAATGAGACTAACAAGCTAGCATTTTATGTCCAAAGCTCTAACTAATGCATTATTCAATTTCAAACGCCAACGGTTGTTTGCCTGCTTTATTATGTACATTTGTATATTTTCTAGACTTTATTTTCTTATAAATTCTAGACAAGAAACTATGATATAAAGAAAGTTTTACATGTTTCATGTTACTTTAATGTAGGCAAAATAGTAGATGATAGGAACATAAAGAACGCCTAAAATGTAAAACGTTGCAGGCTCTGCATAACGGCAGTTGTACATGAAAGTGTAACCAAACACAAAGATAAAAAATAGAAAAGTATAATATACCAACACAACAATAATGTCGTGCTGTACGATCTTCAAGGATCTGACCTCTGATGGAATGAAAAAGGCGACATTTTGGTGCATCAATGAGGCACACATTTAAAATGTTGCAGGTTTGGTTTGATTGAATCTTTTTATGGTCAATAGTGGCACGTGCAAGCTACCTACGACGCCGTCTTGCATCTGCTTAAGCAAAAGAAAACATTTAAAAATGAAAATGGTGAAAGAATTAATATTAATATAGAATCACCTGTAGATATGTTTATACGATGGTTACTATGGAACCGTCAATGTGAGAATCTCGTGCCATAGTTGAACTTTATTATCTTGCAGGACTATTTCTAAATTATAAACTTTTAGAAGAATTAAGAAAATAAAAGGCATTTTATGTTTTACTATTACCACGGTACATGTTCGTCCTTGTTAATATGTGTCATAATCAGTAGAGTTAATACAAACACAGAAATTTGATTGATAATTTCTGGCAGAGCCAGGCGTCTTTATTGTCTAAGAATAGATTATGATATAATCAAAAGATTAACCAGAAACTTCAAATACGCTTTCATATAGAAAACAATTGTAGTAAACGGTATAATATATGACACAAAGTTGGACAACAAAAACCACCTAACAACCGTTATAAAAGATGACATAAAGTTGGACAACAAACACGCCCAACATATATATATATATATAGATATATTGTATATATAATATAAAGTACTGTTCATAACATATTTCTCAAATCGTGGTCGACTCGCCCAGGAAAAACCATAGTCTGGAAACCTGTGCCCTTTTATCTTGTATCTAGTACCACTTGATGTAGGCCCGCTACATCCTTGAAAAATATTTTACAAACCTTTAACTTCAAGTTAGTAGGCTGATAATAATATGCAAAAATATAAAGTAAAACAAAAACAAAAGGAAACTTATACAGGTAAAGTCCAATGTGATACATAGAGACTACAAAAACCATTCCATTAAAATACAAAATATCCAAGTTAAATGAAGTTATCTATCTCACTTCTAGTTCCGGTGGGTGGAGGGGAGGTAAGGGAAGAAAAAAGAATATAATATATATAAGTATTGCAGTATTTAACAACAAATGTTATTCCAGTTCAAAGAAAATGGTACTGTATAGAAATTGTCAATAGCGCGCATTTCAAAGAATGAAAGGGTTTTGCGTGATTCATTACAACTTAATCTCCCTTCCCATGTGAAAGTGTACAATTTGCGCATCTCCTGCTGTTATTGTGCAGTCACAAGATCAAAGAAATATATAGTTGTAAATTCCAGACATATGGAACAGATTAATTAACGTTACAGTATAGGCTTGAAATACATATCTTAAAGAAATTGGTGATGGTTACTAATAAAACATAAACGAATTTATATGCGATATAAATTACGATTATATATGTCTTAGCTACAGTGTAAACATATGAAAATATCGTTCAAACACATAGGTCTTTATTGTGTTGATTGCATACTCTTTGTAATGGAAACGCTATACAGTGCGGGAATTTCCCCGTCCAGCGCCGACATATTCTTTTGATTTTAAACCATTTTGGAAGGACAATTAGCGTTCCAATTATTTCTATTGAAATAAAGAAAAATAAAAAAAACAAAAGAAAGTCCAAAACGGCAAAATTGAAAATGTTGCAGTCTCGGTTTGATTGAGCCTGTTAATGGACGGTACTGTCAAGTCAAACTTCCTTTTTTGTCAATTAAAGTTGCTTCAATGTGAGATACGATCCTTATGATTTTAATATAGTATCATGTTACAGATTCAGATAATATCTAAAGGTAAATGCATCATATGATTGGACAAGAAATGGAATAAGGAAATAAAGTATATAGAAATTAATAGGGATATTTCATCAAAATTTGAATTCAATGACCATTAAGTTGTTGGATGCTGACACAATATTCTATTTGAATTACTAAAGGTTGATATGTTGTGAAATAGAAGTGCATCATCCAATGCAGCTTTATTTTTTAAGGTGACAACAGACATTTTCCGTGGTACTCACATAAATGTCATTTAAACCAACTTATTTTAGTGATAATTGTTATTTATTTAATCTTTGTGCATTAAATGTCGTTGATCATCATAAAAAATAACATATTTGAAAAAATGCCTTTGTTAATGATTTATTTTTAATAAAAATCCTAAAATTTTAAATCGTCATATCAAAGTCTTTTTTATTTTTTTGTCATCAAACTTTTGGAAAATAAACATACTTATAATATCTGGGGAACCGTGTCTCAAATTTTTTCTATCTTTTCTCAAAAAAATATTATGTAACGTCAAACATTTTATGCGACTTTTTTCACCATACATTTTACGTAATTAAAGATAATTAAGCCGCTGATTGAGCAAACAAAAATCCCTGACACGGTTCCCTCCGTAAATGAATTCCCTTTCATGTGCTTTAAACCACATGTTAATTGCTTGATTATTAAAAAAGTTATGCCGATTCAAAGTTAGTCCGACCCGCATCAAACGAAGTGTCATAAATCGGCTGTTCTCTCTCGGACCCCTACGTTTCACGCTAAATAATTGCATAATACACAAATATCGCACCAGAGAGGGTCACAAGTTGCGGTAACATACTCTAACAACATTTTATGACACAGTGACATCTGACCAATTAAAAAGTTGCTGATTAATATCAGTTTATAACAGAAATTTCTTCAAATCTTAACGTGATTTACCGTCCGTCTGGTATCAGTCGCACATGTCACGTGACTTTCGGTATAATTTGGGGCACTCGGTGGGGGGAAATGGAACGTATTTGCGCACCGCTAGCGGGGTATTTAATTGTTTTACTTTTGAAGTTTATTATTATTATCAGCATTTCAGCATTATTATTATATTATACCAGTGTCACTCTGTGTATTCGTTTATGAAATTCCGTAAAATATAAATTAAAATAACAAAAAAACTGAGCTTCTGACGGTCTTTTAAAGTCCATGGTAGATGTACAAATAAGAACGGGATATTATATTTTTTTCCCCTCCAAATTGATATAAATCTTAGACAACCTTAAATGGTTTAGAAATTTGTCAGGGACACCTTAACACAAGTCATATAGGCGTTCACATTAAAAATGTTGTCTGTTTTTGTTGACATTGTTAGAAAATGAGGTTGAATGTAAAGCAAGCCCTTGAATCCGTACAAAGTCCATAAACTCAATGTAATATCTATCAGATTAACGGGACAGACAAATTATTTTCACACATTATGGATACTAGTATTTTAGCAACCAGATTTTTAATCAACCCCGTGGTCGTGCGATTTGCCGCTATGCTTAATTATTTCATCGTCGGATACCCACGATTGATAATCAACAACAACAACAACAACAACAACAACATTTATTTAGCAATTAAGCATTACAATGCTTTTAGCCATAATATACATTTGACATAAGGTGACAAATGACACGAGAAATCATTAGCAATCAAATATTTTCTGCATAGAGAAGCTTACACAATAAATAAACTAGTTTGACATAGGTAAATTTAAATCGATACCAATATAATAATTATCAAATTTCTAAACTATTCCTTAATTTATTTGAAAAAAATATATATTTTGATAAGTTTAACAATTGTCTTTCATTATCTGTGGACATCAGTCTATCGAATTTATTAAGAGTTGGCCACCTACAAAAATATGGTTTGAAGTATTTTTTCCTTATTTCTCGATATATTGGGCAGACAAGAAGAAAATGATACTCATCTTCAATTATATTATCTTGGTTGCAAAATTTACATATTCTATTAGTTCGTTCTATATTAAGATATCTACCTCTTTCTATTTCTAAATTATGCGAAGATAATCTAAATCTACTTAAGGCAATCCGAAATTTCCTTTCACTTATTGAATTCAAATATGTTTCAAAGTTAAAAGATTGTTTAAACCTACAGTAAGTAAGTAAACGTTGTGAATTGTTTATGTTTGCATACCAAGCTTGATAATAATTATCTAATATCCTTTGTTTAATTTCTAAAAATGTAAAATTTCCATTATCTTGATTTATCCATATATTTGAAAGTCCTAGATTGTTTAACATTGTTTTTATATGAAAGGCCCAATTTGAATTATTGTATGTTATATTATTATTGGCATCATTCTTAAGCATGATATAAATTTGTTTTTGCAAAGAGTTGTCTGATTTCAGTAAATGGATCCAATATCTTATCATATTTATTTTTCTAAAAATAATCATAGGAACTCTCCCTAATTCTCCGTAGAGACCAGTAGTATTAGTTGATTTATTAACATATAAAAGTTTTCGACAGAATTTTGTATGAATAAGTTCTATATCTGTTCCTGCATTCATTCCCCAGACTTCTGAACAGTAGTTTAGTACAGTAGCAACTAGCGAATCAAACAATTTACTTTTTTCACTAGTAGAAAAATCGTACTTATCAAAAATTGAAAATAGTTTATGTAAAGATTTAGATGCATGTTCTGCAATACATTTTTGGGTTCTATTCCAATTTGCATTTTTGAAAAAATATACGCCTAAATATTTAAAAGAAGTAACATTTTCTAGTAGAGTATTATAAAGGTAAAAATCATAATTTGTATGTCTACTGCCTTTTTCAAAAATCATAACCTTAGTCTTTGAAGTATTTATTTTTAGACCCCATGTATTACAATATATTTCAATATCATTTATCATTGATTGTAAGGATTCTGGTGATGTTGCAAATAACACCTGATCATCTGCGTATAAAATTAAAAATAAAATTAAATCTTCATATGTGAATAATCCATCTAGATTAGTATTTATATTGTCAACAATATCATTTACGAACATCATAAACATCAAAGAAGAACTCGGGTCTCCCTGTTTCACGCCCAAGTGTGAGAGAATTGGCTCAGAGAGTCTATTATTAAACCTAATACGTAATCGAACAGTTCTATACATAGATTTTATTGCGTTTACCATTCTAGAGCTAACGTTTTCACTTAATAACTTTTGCCAGAGAAATGATCTATTTATCTTATCAAAACATTTTTCATAATCAATGAATACACTATATACTTTTTTACCAGAATTTAATAATTTTGAAATAACAGAATGCAAAATGAAAACACAATCGACTGTACTTTTCCCTTTTTGAAATCCGAATTGATTATTAGCAATTTTCTCATATTGTATAGTCCATTTAGTTAACCTATTTAAAAGTACCTGAGAATATATTTTGGCTATTATATTATTTAAAGTTACACCACGATAGTTTTTTGCGTCAGTTTCGTCTCCGCCTTTAAATATTGGTATAATATATCCATCTCCCCAAGCTTCAGGGTAATCAGAATTTAAGAATAATCTATTAAATATATTAAGTAAGTATGGAGAAATGATATCATACGACGACTTAATAATTTCTGCGGATATACAATCGGGACCACATGCCTTAAAACTTTTTTGTCCATATACTGCGTTCCGAATTTCATTCTCGGTAATATCTTTATCTAAATTTTCATAAATATTGGTTTCTTGTCTAAATTCTGATTCTTGATCATTAGTTTCAGGTATTTCCCCAAAAAGATTATTAAAGTGATCGTAAAGTTCATCTATTTCTATTTTTTCTTCACAGCTGTTTTTACTTTTATAGCATTTTTTTTATTGACTTCCAGAATGTACGCGGTTGTGTTTTTGCAATTTCTTCTAAACGTTTCGCTTCATTAATTTTAAAATTTGTTTTTGCTTTTTTCTTTATTAGATTGTATTTAGTTCTACTTTTGGTGAATTTTATTCTATTTTCATCAGTTTTATTTCTCAGAAATAAATTCCTAGCTATTTTAAATTCTTTTTTAGCCAAGAAGCATGATTCATCAAACCATTTCGACTTTTTATGTGTCCGAATTTGTATATCCGAAACAGGGACATCCTTTCCGAATATTTTCATAGCATTTGAATACAAATAGTTTGAAAGTGTCTCGGTCTGTGTTTCAACAGTATAGTTATCCCCAACGCAGGAATCTATATCAGTTTTATTTGCAAGTAGAAGTTCTAAAAAATCTTTTACTTTGTCATTATCCCAAATTATTTTGTTTTCAGTAACATTTTCTTTAACCCTGCTATATGTCTGATCATTAAATAGACGACATTTTCTATTAAAGGTAAAATATAAAGGTGCATGATCCGAAAATTCATTCCATTCTAGAATATCAAAATCAGAAATAAAACTATAATTCAAAAAAATGTGATAACAGATAATCAGTTACACTAAGTCCACGTGCTGAGCAGAAGGTAAAGTCACCTTTACCTTGATCTCCATGTATTCGACCATTAAGTATGATATATCCTGTACTTTTACACATAGAAATTAATTTTTTTCCATTATTATCAATACAATTATCTTGATTTATACGTATTGGTATATTACTAATTTCAACCATTAAATCATCATCATTATCAATATCAAGGTATCTATCATACTCTAAAATATCATTTAAATCGGACGTTCCTGAATTGAAGTCTCCTATTACATAGACTTTTCCTAAATTACTATATTTTTCTATATCTTTTTCAATTTCTTCAAAAAAATCTACTTCTTTATGATTTAATACATTTGAGCCTTTCGGCGGAATATACAAATTACATAAAAATACATCTTCATTGAAATCAAAAACATCATGAGAAATTTTAAGCCATATAAGTCCATCATTGTTCTTTTCAATAACAGATATTTTACTTTTTAACTTATTACGAAAATATATTGAGAGTCCTCCACTATATCGACCTTTCTTAGTTCCTATGCTTTTATTACCAAAAATATGAACACTGCTATATCCTTCGATATCTATATTGTATGTATGTGTTTTACTAATCCATGTTTCGCTTAACAAAATTAGGTCAAACGAATTTATGTATTTAATAAATTCATCATCAGTTATCTTTCTCAATAAGCCATTAACATTCCATGAGATACACTTTAGCTCCTCTCGACATCCCTAGTTTGTGATTTGCTTAAATTCCTCACTGTCTTTATGTTGAACAAAAAGTCTATCACCGATCCACTTGATCTTATTTCCGGCTGCTTTTTCTCTCCGCATAATATGATTTAACGCTTGCCTTTTTTCTAGAGTTGATTTAGTGAGTTGTACTCCTACACCAGCTTTCAAAGATTTTAAATGCTCTTTTCGTTCAAAAGATGTTTTTCGGATCAATTCCCTATCCTTTAGCCGATTAAATTTTACCAAAATAGGCCTGGGTCCCTTTCCTTCTTTTGAACCAATTCTATTTACGAAATCAATTTGTATATCATCCGTTATATTCAGATTGTCTTTAATGAACCTTTTAATCGCTAGCTCACAGTCCTCGTCAACTTCTTCTTTTAATCCATAAAACATAAGATTTTCTCTTAATCCATGAAATTCCACATCATTAACTTTTGATTCGAGTTGTTGGTTTTTGGCTTCAAGATTGTTCACCATTTCCTGGAAATTTTTACATTTTTCACCTAGCCTTTTAATTTCTTGCTTTGCCGACTCTAACTTCTTCTTACTTTCCTCAGTTTCCTGATTTATGAATGTACATGATGCTTCAGTTTGTTCAACTCGTATGTCAATGTCTTTGACTTTAGTTTCTAATGTATCCACTTTCAAACATACCCTATTTACGGCTTTTTCAATACTATCAATTTTAGACATTGACTTTTTAATTTGTTTCATATCGTTTATCAAATCAGCAGCCCAAGGTGGCGGGCTGATACTCTGTACACCGGCAGCATTGAAAGGCATGTATGACTGTGGTGGCATGAATGTCATGTTTAAAGGGTTCGGAATGGGAGGGGTGTATGCCATACTGGATGGTATATTGTTATCCATTTCATAAGTCTTTGCGCCAAATTTGAAATAGTCCGGCGAAGAAGTATTAAGTCGTTTGTTTTGTTTACTCACACTTTGTGTACTGTCCGTTTCCTGACCACTGGTCAAACCGGTTTCCCCCGTTATGTGTGTAAAGTCTGTGTTATCTAAGTTTATCGGTGAAATAACTTTCCTTTTTCCTCGCTTTTTCTTCGACTCTGAGTTCGCTTTATCACTATTTATCTTCGGAGGCATCAAGTATTAATCCTATATGTCACTCAAATAATATTCCTGTCACTTATTTTTAAATTTAACTATGCTTTAAATCAAGTTTTATTCCAAAATTTTACTGCTCGAAATTTCGTGTCTACACCCCATGTCACGTGATCTGTTTAATCATGTCACATAACATGCAATAAATGATAAATATTAATGGTTCGGCCGTGGGTATCCGACGATAGCTTATTTATGTTTCATACATTATGTTACGTACATTGGCCGACAATTTCTTATTTTATAAAAAAGGCTAAATAAAAGGTAGACGATATTCGGTATTTGTACGATACATGAATTACGAGTAGTATGGACCAGTATGGACCGGTAATTCACGCATATATGGAACTACCGATTTCCCTCATTGTTGCCTCAACAGGGGGCGGAGCGTTATCGATAATTGACAGGTTACGCGAATAGCAGATAAAAAATGGTACAGGTACCGTTTTAAAACGTTTAAAAACACATTTTTTGGACTAACTGCTCCCAAAATTAAATCACGAATGTGTACAGAAAAGATGGATAAATCTACTAAGCAAAAAATCTCATTTTAGGTATTTTCAGTGATAATTGACTCCGTTGTCACCTTAAGTTTACTTATGTTAAAATGATTAATTAATTGACTGATTGATCAATTAAATAAGTAAAGAACATACTTTAATCGAATTAGAGAATGATGATAATGTTTGTATCACCTTTAACTTTTCATTTTACTGTAAAAAAATAAATAAACATATACTTCAAAGACAAAAATAAAAAACATTGCCATTTGGACATTTGTTGTATTATTAAGTTTGCTTTTAACAATTGTATGAGAACTTCATCTTATCTATATAGTATAAAATTCTACTTTGTAAAACCGATTTTATTTTAAGGGCATTATATATTTATGGAGCAAATTTATTTAAACTGACTGATAAATGCAATTAAAATACAAATAGAACAAAAGTATCTTACATATGTTTACAACGGGTTCCCCTTTCAGAATGTGCCTTTTTTTAATGACACTATTATTAGCCGGGCTGCACAGGTGCAAACCCAGGTTATAGTATGGTGAATATTGGGCGGGCGGACTGGCGGGGATAATATTTTCGTCAAAGTTTTTTCAACAACTACTTAATCACAGCCTCTTGATATTTTGCATTCAGCATTGATATGTGGTCCTTTACCGTGTGATACGATTTCAGGTCTGTCGCTCATCCACTTTCTGTTTTCCGACTAAGTTTAATTTTCTACATTAATGGTCAATGAACCTTTCGATATTTGGCATACATAATTGACACGTGGTCCCAATACTTTGGGGTCTGTCGCACTTACTGACTTAGTTAAATTTTCGACATTTATGGTCAATAGTAATTTTTTGTAACATCACAGCCTCGTGATATTTGGTATACTAATGCTAACCGGCCTTTTCAGTCTTTAACTCATTTTTTGTTTGTTAAGAAATTAACTATTATTATATTTTTCCTTTTACAAAAGACAATGTGTCTGTTACCATAGAAAATGTTACACAATATTGGATTCGTGCATCTACTTTTTATTACTCCTTGTTTTTATTCAAAGTGATCTATTGCAGTAGACGTTTTATTCAACAATAGGGAATAATTTGGTGCAATTTGGCACTAGATTTGCAAAGAATATGTAATTATCTTACTATAAGACTGCTTTTATCGAATTTTAGTCTACATCTAAGGTGAAATCCAAACGGATTTATTTTGGAAAATATATTATTGCTTCCATGTGTAGGTGCAATAAAACTGTGGCTTTTGCTGAGAGAAAATCGTGCTTCCATCATAATACAACAACTATAAAGATAACGATACCTTTAATAATAAATGTTTCTTCTAAATGGTGACTGAACTTTAGTAACAAAAGCCAACATTCATGCGACCAAACACACTTGTTATCAGCAGTCAATTTCTAATTAATATCTCTGTTAACACTAGTATTTTTGTTGGGTAGTGAGGGGTTGCCTTTGGCATTGTGCTCCTTGTCAGCCCTCAATACTGTCGATTGAACTTTGATGCTTAAAAGCGCAGGTCACAGACGAAGTTATGCAAGCCCGAATAGCTCAATCGGTTCGAGTGCGAGACTTGTAATCTCGACATTATGGGTTCGATTCCCGGGTTGGCCAACTAAAATTACTATCAGTCATTCGGATGTGACTTTAAATCGAGGTCCCGTATATGGGTGCTTAAACACTTGGAGAAACTTCTGAAATTGGGACATCTTTCTGTGTCTATAATTGCACTTCCTCGAAAATCTAAAATGACTTATACTCTTTTGGAGAACCCGCCTATATGGGCAACCGGTGGCGTGTATAAATAAACGTTAATACACACAAAGAGGTTTGAATCAGCATATTCCGGATATCCTATCCAGCTTACTATGTATAAAGGTGGCAATTTATTCGTTAATTAGTACATCAATATCACAACACATAAAAGTATCAACTTTCTGTGTATGAAAATCAAAGGAAAATTTACAGCTCGTAGTGAACTGTCCATGTTAAAAACGCTTAAATATGCCATTTTGTTTTGGTTTCCTACATTTTATATGAAATTTAAAAATGTAGAAAAACAAAATAAAATAGTACAAGGCAGTCTGAATGACAGCTAAATCCCCTTCCGCAGCGGTAATGGTGCTTGCACCAAGTTATTTCAATTTTTTCCAGCAGTTTAAAAGTTATGGAGCAGACGCAACATGTACACTTTTAACACTTGACATTCAAGTGTGACCTTGACCTTGGGTGTAGCAATCCAATTATTGCACTCTGCACATCAGCTTATAATGGTGATAGTTTGTGCAAAGTAATTGAACAAGAGGGCCAAGATGGCCCTAGATCGCTTCCCTGATCCATCGATCTAATCCGAGCAATGTCTTCAGACAAGCATCCTGACCAAGTTTGATGACAATTGAGTAAAAACAATGACCTCTAGCGTGTATATTTGGGCAGTGTGACCTAGTTTTTGACCCCAGGTGACCCATATTCGAACTTGATATAGAAATCATCAAAACAATTTTCCTAACCAATTTCCAAAGTATTTGGATCAAAACTGCATCCACTCGAGTGTTTTTGATCAGAGACGACCCATATTCGAACCTGACCTAGAAATCATTAAAACAACAATCCTGATTAATTTCCAGGATATTTGGATATAAAATGCAGACACTAGAGTGTTAACAAGATTTTTCTGTTTTTGTGACCTAGTATTTGACAGGAGATGACCCATATTCAATCTTGACCTAGAAATTATGAAAACAATTTTCCTGACCAATTTCCAGAATATTTGGATCAAAACTGCAGCCACTTGTGTATAAACAAGATGTTTCTATTTTTAGCTCCTGTGACCTAGTTTTTGACCGGAGAAGACCCATAAACGAACTTTACCTAGAAATCATCAAAACAATCTACCTCATCAATTTCAAGGATATTTGGATCAAACTGAATGTTAAAAAGCCTTTTTTATTTTTTAGCTCCCGTGACTGCTAGTGTTTACAACCCAAATGTTGACGACGCAATGGTTACCAGTTAAGGAACAGGAATTTGTGTTCAGTTTCATACTCCAACCCCTTTGCAGTTTTGTGATGATGGAACTTTTTACACCCTTGACCTTATTGCAAAATCCTCCATCAAGAAATATACCTCATTCGAGATGATTTTATCTCAAGTTGACTATTGATAAGCTTTCTATAGTTGGGGGACTGATTTATAAGGATCTAAAGCCATTTGAAAGATTACCGGTCCAAGAAATTCTATTATTAAATATTGCAGATAACAGGACAATGGAGTGTTTCATCACTAGTATTAGCCCAAGATATATATCTTTTCATGGTACAACTTTTTTCTTCTTCAAATACCGTAAATAGCTAGTATTTGGTTGTTTCACAGTGGACGATGAAACTGTATAAGTAAATTCAGGTTTGCAAAGAGAATACTTTGTATAAACATCTAAGATTTGTACACCAAGTCCCTGTGATTTGAAAGAAATTGTATCAGTAGATATAGTCCTGAGGTCTCACCAATACAATGGATTCAATGTGAAGGGACATGTTCGTTTTTCTGCACTGGGTTAAAAGTGATACCAAAGTGAAAATATTGATTGAAACAATTCCAAAAGAAAGAAAACAAATAGACCGTAACAATATTTATTCTTTCAGAATGTCTGTGAAAATAGCATTACACATTTACATGAAGAATAAACTGAAACAACAAACTTAAACATGATTTTAAACAAGATTGCATTTGAGAAAAATGCTATGCCACCGCATGGTTCAAATTTCATAGCTGTACATCAAAAGACAAGAAAGTAGGTCACATCATCAAAATCTAGGTCAAAGTTCAATTTTACAACTAAAACTGTGCACATGGTCAAAATGTCATTGCTGTACATCAAAGGACAAGAATGTATGTCACTGTCCCCTTGGGCAAGGCATAATTTTGACCAAAGGGTTTAAAAACAATCTTGATACAGGTCCACCAAACAACATTTCAAGTCAAATATCTAAGCTATAGCTTTCTCCCATTCAGAAAACATTTGTTTTATTTTCTGTTTTTACTACAGTGTATGTGTACATAATGAGAATCACTGCCCCCAGGCAGGGCCAATTTTGACATTTAAACAACTTTGGTAGAGGACCTATAGATGATATTATATATCAAACATCAAAGTTCTATGCCTTGAACCTTCAGACAAAAATTTCTTTTTTCACTATATGTACAGAATGAAAATCAATGACCCCCGGGGCGGAACCAATTTTGACCCCAGGGCTAAATTTGAACAATCTTGCTAGAGGTTCACTACACAATGTTTGATGCAAAATATCTTAACTCTAGCCTTTGTAAATTTAGAGAAGATGATTTTTTAAGTTTTTATTATGTACATATAAGATAAACCTATTGCACCCAGGGGCGGGGCTAATTTTGACACAAGAGGCAAAATTTGAACAACTTTGGTAGAGTACCTTTAGATGATATTATTTAACAAATATTAAAGCTCTAAGCCTTGTACCTTCAGACAATTAGATTTTTTTATTTTTTGACTATATGTATATATTGAAATCAATGACCCCCAGGGCGAGGGCAATTTTGACCCCAGGGCTATAATTTGAACAATCTTGCTGGAGGTTTACAACACAATGTTTCATGCAAAATATCTAACCTCTAGCATTTTGTCAATTGCTAGAAGAATTTTTAAAAGTTTTTTTACTATAACATATAAGGAAAACCAATTACCCCTAAGGCGGGGCCGATTTTGACCCCAGGGCTATAATTTGAACAATCTGGGTAGGGGTCTACCAGACAATGCTTTACGCAAAATATCTAAGCTCTTGGCCTTTTGGGTCTTTACAAAAAGGTGTTTTAAGTTTTTACTATAATTATGTACATAGTGAAAATCAATGACCCCTGGGGTGGGGCCAATTTTGACCCCAGGGCTATAATTTGAACAATCTTGTTAGAGGTCTACCAGACAATGCCTTATGCAAAATATCTAAGCTCTAGGCCTTTTGGGTCTTTACAAGAAGATTTTTTAAATTTATTCTTATAATTCCTTTTGGTTGCCATGGCAACCAGATTTCTGCATGGAATGAAATTCTTTGAACAAATTTGGAAGCCCTTCACCCAAGGAACATTCCTGCCAAGTTTGGTTGAAATTGGACAAGTGGTTTTTCACAAGAAGATTTTTTAAGTTCACTATATACTAGTAATCTATATAACACACACACACACACGCACGCACGCACGCACGCACGCACGCACGCACGCACACACACACACACACACACACACACACACACAAAAACAGGTGAATCGCTATATGCCACCGCATCGCAGATGCTGCGGTGGCATAAAAAGAACAATCAAATTTTCAAGTGCAAACTGAATTTTTTTTAAAAAAAAACAATGGACACATGTTTATATAGGCCATATTTTCTATTACCATTTGCAGTAAGCTACCATATTTTTCAAATTTTAAAGCAACAACGCCTCCAGATTCATGCTAATTTTCATGAAAATTTGAAAATGTACTTAATAGTATAATTATGTAAAGTTACCAAAAGAATGCAATTTACACATTATCAATGACACCAATCAGAACCCATGTAAATTGCTATTGATGTCAAAATATACAAAAATAGCCCTTACTGCGTTGGTAACGCAGTAGAAATAGTTATTAATACTGAACAAGAGGTCGCTCACCTGTATATAGCCCCCCCCCCATTTGGGTTTTTTCAAAGAAGATTTCTAAGTTTTTGCTATACACATATAAGGAAAATCAATGACCCCCGGGGCAGGGCCAATTTTGACCCAAGGGCTTTTATTTTAACAAACTTTGTAGACACTCACTAGAAGATGTTTCATGCTTAATATCTTAACTCTAGCTCATTGGGTTTTTTTAAAAGAAGATTTTTTAAGTTTTTACTATACACATTATAGTTTAAAAACAATGACACCCCCCTGGGGCGCGGGCCAATTTTGACCCCGAGGCTTTTATTTGAACAAAACTTTGTAGACACTCATAAGAAGATGCTTCATTGCCAAATATCTAAGCTCGAGCTCTTAGGGTTGTTTAAAAGAAGATATTTAAAGATTTTTTCTTCGGTTGCCATGGCAACCAGAGTTCTGCATGGAATTAAATCTTCTTTGAACCAATTTTTTAAAGGTGACCACAACAAAGGAACATTCCTGTGAAGTTTGGATGAAATTGGCTTAGTGGTTTATGAGGAGATGTCATTTAAAGCAAAAGTTTAATGGACAGACGCCCAGACGAAAAAGCGATCACAAAAGCTCACCCTGTCACTTTTATGTGACAGGTGAGCTAAAAAAAAATTGGTCAAAATTAATCGCTCAATAACATGTAATTTATTACTAGAATTTTGAATCTGTATACCTTTCCTAAAATCTTAGTAAAATTTTCTCACGTTTGATTTTATCGAACATATATTTTGCTCATCTGGAGATGTGCAGCTTTAAAAGGAAATGTCAGCTTACATCACAAAATTAATATTTTTTTTATTCCTGTGTATCCCTTTAAACAACATATTAATGAAAAAGTCTCCTTGAATAATGACTAAAGTATAAAATGACTTTTTCCCTTGCCATTACTGATATTAACATTAACAAAATTTTAGAGGTTACTATATGATTTGAAGTTTGTTTTCTTCCAAATATATCACTTCTAGTAGACTGAAAGATAATAATTTTTTTCCATTATAAAATGAAATATTTCCAAGATAAATAAGCACAACAAAAGTTTGAGTCATAGAGAAAAAAAATTATGTAAAACTGGATTTACTTTTATTTTGCCGATTAGTAATGATATGACTTTATTTTAGCATTAGTTTTTTAAATGTTTTTAACTCTCTGTTAAGATAAAAGAGAAAGTAAACATTTATGCTACTGGTTATAACTTTTTGTTTGATCTTTCCATTCATTTTTACAAAAATTTCT
>NW_026853534.1:0-50114 GCF_026571515.1 Ruditapes philippinarum | reverse complement strand
AAAAAAGGGTTTCCTTTTTTGTGATTTTTGGTATTTTTAAACGGGAAGGGGGCCATCTTAAAAGGGCCCAAACCGCAATGTCACAGTGCCCAAAGTGTCGAAATTGTCGTTGAAATTTTGAAAATTTTAATTTTTTCACGGGACTCCGTCTGCACTTAAAAAAAATAAAGAGTTAAACTCCCGGTCCCAGGTTTTTATAAAATTAAACTTGTGTGAGATAAAAAAAAATACTAAAAAACATGTTTTAAGATAATTATTAATTTAGATGAAGCGAAATTTAAAATTTTAAAATGACGTTTTTTACATACCCTTTGAAAATGTAATTGTCAAAGAAAACACATATTTTTGGGGGGTCAAAAAAATTTTCCCCGTTTTAAAAAAATACCGTGTAAAAAAACCCTTTAGTATTTTCCCCCTTTTGGGAAATTTCTTTTTAAGGGGGCCCCTCGAAAAAATTTTTTTAAATTTTCCCTTTTTTTTTTTGAAAAAGGGACTGGGAAAACGTTTGCACCCTTGAAAATAAAAAAAGTTTTGTTTTTAAAAAAAAAATTAAAAAAAAATTTAAACCCCTTTCCTTTTTTTAATTTTTACTTTTTGCGAAAAATTTTTTTTGGTAGTATTTTCCAAAAGGCCCAGGGTACATGTAAAAAAGAAATAGCTTTGGAAAAACAGAGACTCCCCCTGATTTTATGAGGGGGCATAGCCACCAAAAGTAAAAATCGGGTTTTCCCCAAGATTTTTTTGATTTTTCTTTTTTTTTTTTGACAGGGGGCAAACTAAAAAAAACCCCCTTTTCCCTCCCCACTAAAAAAAATATGCCGCCAACTCACCCCCCAAACAAAAAGTAACAATGAAAGGGAGAAATCTTAATTTTTTTTGATTTTTTCTTTTTTGCGGCCCTTTAAACCCCCTCTACCCTTCCCTCAGAAATATTTTTTGGGGGCCAAATCCCAACCGAACATGCTCTTTTTTTTTAATTCGCGGAAAAGAAAACTGGGGGTAAAATTGGGGGCCCGGAAAAATTTATTTCCCAAACACTGGGGCTTTGTAGGGGTTAAACGTTTTAAAAACCTCGACTCTTTTTTTTAAAAAAAAAAGGTCTTCAATTATGAAAAAAAAACCCCCTTTAAAATTAAAAAAAAAAGGTCTTCCTTTTAAAAAAAAAAAAAAAATGGTTTTTATTTTAATAAAAATTTTTTTTTTTCTATAAAATTTCGGGGCCCGAGAGGCACTACTTCTTTAAAACATGCATGTACTTTGTATATGAAAAAACACATCGCCCTATTTGCGGGTCACCAAAAAAGGGGTCTTCCCTTATCCCCCCTGAAACACGTCTAGAAAAAAAGTCCAAAATATCAAAACCAAAGGTTTAACTTTCTTTTTTTTGGGGAATTAAAAAACATCAAATTTTTTTAAACCCCTTATACAGACAGTTTCATTTTGTTTTAAAGGGGAAAAAAAATTGGGGCCGGGCAAGGTTTTTTCCACGAATTAAAAACTGTCCTGCTTTACTTTTCCCAAAAGGCCCCGGGAAGGAGCCCCGGGGAAAGCCGATTTGTCATGACGTCACCCGCCCAACAGGGAAATAAATGGATACCCAAACCCCGGCCGGTGGCAAATTTTTCAGGGGTCAATGTATAAAAAACCAAACCCGTTAAAAATTTTTTTCCCCTAAAAAACCCCCTATTTTTCCCCTTTGTTGTTGAAAATTTTTGGAAAAACCCGAAGGACCCCCGACGGGGTTTTGGCCCGTGTCCCATGGGCCCCGGAGAAAAGGGTTTTGCTTTTTGTTGAAAAAAAAAAAAAAAAATTTAAAGGGCAGATTTATAAAAAAGGGCGGGAAAACCCTGGGTAATGAAAGGAACTTTTTTAAATAAATTCAGATGTTTCGCTCCCCATTTTTAAAAAAAAACAAATTGGGGGGAAAAAGGGAAAATTTTCCCTTTCCCCAACAAAAAAGTCCCTGTCGATTTTGGCGCAAAGGGGTTTTAAACCTTGGAAAGATACGAAATAAAAACCAGTGAAAACGCTTTGATTGGGGGAAAAAACCAAAGGGGGAAATTTTTCCCAGTCTATTTTTTAAAAAACGGGCTAGAAAAGATCTCGCCCAAAATTTTTTTGGTTTTTCGTTGGCCCCCAAATTTTTTTCCCCATGCCCCGTAGGGGGGGTTTCCCTTGGGGCTGGAAATAAAAATTTTAAAGAAAAAAAAAAAATTGAGTTTTTACAAAAGGAAAATGGAGAAAAAAAGGGTTGGAGACGATTTCCCCCTTTGAGCCTCGTGTTAAAATGGGGGGTTAAACCTGCCCCGTAGGGCCTAAAACGTTTTGGGGCCAAAGGGAGCTCGACCCCGTAGGGTTTTTAAAAAATGGATGGAAGAATTTTTGCCCCC
The DNA here is from genome assembly GCF_026571515.1 of Ruditapes philippinarum. Classification (NCBI taxonomy): domain Eukaryota; kingdom Metazoa; phylum Mollusca; class Bivalvia; order Venerida; family Veneridae; genus Ruditapes; species Ruditapes philippinarum. The sequence goes on along the minus strand of NW_026853534.1, from coordinate 47,724 downwards.
GGAATGATTACGAGGGCTTTTGCTCAGAAACGGGGAAAACCCTAGGGTGGTTCAAAGGTTTTTTTTGGGACAAGGGGGAAGAACATGAATAAAAAATGGGTTAGGGTTTTTTTGATAGTTTAAATTAAAAATTTCTAGATGTGTTAAATTTTTTCCGGGAAACCCCGGATTTTCCACGTGGTTAGGGGGGAAATTTAAAAAACGGAGGAAAGGCGAGTGGTTTTTTTTATGGCAGCCGCTCATAAATACAATGATTAAAACCTCACGGCTAAAGGGGTTAAAATTTTTAAAACCATTTTCAGTAGGGGAAATTTACCCAAAACTCCCCCCGTTCCCAATATTTTAACCCTCACCCAAAAGCAGAAAAAAAAATATTTCCCAAAACTTGGGGGGCCCTTTTTTTTCCCGAGGGAAAACCCACCCCCCTGGGGTTTGGTTTTATTGATTTTTTCCAAAGCCCGTCCGGGTTTTGGGGTTTTCCCCCCTGGGGCAAAAAAAACTTTTAAAAAGGGGAACCGTGGGGAGCTTTTTTCCCGCTGAGGCCCCCCAAAGAAAAAGGGTTTAAAAAAATAAGGAGTAAAAAAAGGCCCCGGAAAAGGGGGGCACATTTTCCCTTTCAAATTTTGGAAAATAATTTTAGTAAACAGAGTGAATTAAAAAGGGGGGAAGACAATTTTAAAAAACAAGAAAACCTGTTATTTTTAACAATTTTTTTTTTAAATTTTACTTGGGCATGTTTTTAGATTTTTCAAAATTTATTTTTGAAATATTTAAAAACATTTTGAAAAAAATTTGAAGAAATTTTTGTTTTTTTAATTTTTTGTGATCAAGGGCATTCACTCTTTATAAAAAAAATATTTTTTTCAAAAGTTTTGGCCGTAAAGCCCCTTTAAAAATTTATTTTTCGAAAAAATTTTTTAAAAAAAAAGGAAGGGTGTGAAAAGCAGGGAAATTTTGGAAAAAAAAAAAAAACGGGCTCTTATCACATAAAAGTAAAATTTAATTTTTAAAATTTTCCCGAAAAATTCAAAAAAAAAAATCGCCCGGGAAAAAAAAAATAAAATAAAAATTTTAAAAAAAAGTAAAAACCCCCCCTCGTTTTTTTATTTTTACCCGCGGGACGAAAGATGATTTTTAAAAATTTTTGGGGGAACTTGGAAATAGTTTTTTTCCAACGAAAAAATGTTTTTCCCAAAACCCGAGATTTTTTTTTGTACCCGTTTTTTTTTTAAAAAAAATTTAATCCCCGAGGGTAAAAAAAGCCTTTTTTGAATCGTTTTCCCGGGCGAACACTTTTTTTTCTTTTCTTTTGGGGAAACCCCCAAAAAAATTCCCCTCCGCTTAAATTTTTTAAAAAGATTTTTCTAAAAAAGAAGGGATTTTTTTTTTCCTGTTTAAAAAACTGAAATTTTTGAAAAATTTTCTTTTTTTAAATTTAATTGAAAATTTTTAATGGAAATGCTTATGCGGAAATTTTACTTAAAAAATAATATCAACTAAAATATTTTTCCCAAAGGGTCAAATTTTCTTAAAAATTTGGGTTTTAAAAATTTTTTAAACAGTTTTTTTTTCCTACGCGGGGTTTCCGTACCCCCTTTTAAAGAATCAAATTATTTATTTCAAATTTTTCTTTTTTCCCAAATTTGATTTTTTAAACCTTAAAGGGGTTTTGACAAAAACAAACAATATTTGGAATTTTTTTTAAAATTTAAATTTTAAATTTTTCAAAATTTTTGTTTTTGGCCCAGCCCCTAAAAAAAAACCTTTTGTAAAATAATTTAAAGAAAAAAAAAGTCTGTGCTTTAAAATAAAAAAGGGGAATAATTTTTCAATCATCAAAAAATTTTTTTTTTTGGTACTTTTCTTTTTTTTTTGATCCCCCTTTTTTCCCCGGAAAAAATCACATTGTTTTTTTTTATGAAATAATACAGACAAAGATTTTTTAAAAAAAAACATTTTTTTATAGAAACCCAAAAACCTTTTTTTTTTAAAAACTGATCATCCCCTGTTAAAAAATTTTAAAATGCGAATATTTTTTCCAGTAAAATACAGAAAAAACCCCCTTTTTCGAATATTTCTGTCAAAAAAAATTTTTCACTTATTAAAAAAACCGGCAGAAAAATTTTCTTTAAAAAAAATTTTTTAAAAGGGGGCCCCCAATGGGGGGGTTTGTTTTTTTTTTTTTAACATGACGGGTTTCTGGAAAATTTTAATTTCAAAAAATTTAATTTTTTTTAATTTTTTTCAAAAAAAAAAAATCTGGTAAAAAAAAAACATAAAAGGGTCTTCAGAAAAGGACAAGCGTGAAAACCATGAATGGGTAAATTCAAAGAAATAATAAAAAATTAAAAAATGTAGCCGAACATAAAATTTTAAAAAAAAACCTACAATTTTAAATTAAATTGCGCTTTTTTCCGGGGGAATTTAAGCGTCCTCTTAGATCAACTAAAAAAACCTTTAGAAAAATACGGGGGTTTTTCTGAGTTAAAAATTTTTCAGGGCGCAAAACCCCATGATTTATGTGAAAAAAATAAAAAAAAAAAGAAAATTAAAAAACAAGACGTTTTTTTTTTTGTTTTTTAAAAAAAGGGTAAAAAAAAAAGTGTTTTAACTATAGAAAATATCACTTGTCATTTTTTTTAAAAAAAAATTTCAGCTGCGCCCACAGCTTGAATCAATGTTTAAAACATGATCCAAAATTTAATTTTATGCTATTTTGAAATTTTCAGCATTATAAAAAAGTGAAAAACCAAAGGTGGGAAATTCTTTAGGGGTTTTTTATGTTATTTTTTTTTTTCCCAAACAAAAAAAAAACCATACAATAATTATTTGGGGAGGTTTTTTTTTGGGGGGTGGGTTTGTAAACACCTGACTTAAAGAGGGTAAGTGTTTTTTGGAAATAGGGTGTATTTTTGCCGTAAAAGGTTTCCCCAATTTAATTTTCTGGTAAAAAAAAATAAATAAAAAATTGGGTTAACTTTTGAAAAAATTTTTTGCTTTTTGAAAAATGATTTTTTCTTTTTTTTAAAATAATAAAAAAAACCTAAAAAAAATTTTTTTAAAAATTTAAAATTTTTCCCGGCTTGGGTTAAACCATTTGGGGCTCAAATTTTTTTTTTGAGGGAAAGGGGAGGGGAGACGACCCCGCAAAAAATCGAGGGGGGAAAAAAAAAAAAAAAATAGTAAAAAAAAATTTTTTAAATTCGATTTGAAAACCCAAAAACCCTTTAGGGGGTAAAACCCTTTTTTTTATTTTTTTGAAATTGAGATATACAATTTTTTTCTTTTTTTTTTTTAAAGTTTTTTTGTGGAAAAACAAAAAAAAAAAATTTCCGGTAGGGGCTGGGTAAATTTGAAGTTTAAATTTCCCTGGTTTTAGTTTTTTTAATTGCCCCTAAAACTTGTTGATTTCTCCCCACTCAAAGTTGCCCCCTGGCTTTTTTTAAAAAACACTCTGTGGATCTCAAAAACCAAAATATTTCCAGGGGGGTTTTTTAAGGGTCTCAAAAGGGTTTTGGGAAAATGTTCATTTAAAAATTAAAAAAAAAGGGGGGTAAAAACCCCCCCTTTTCTTTAAAAAAAACTAAAAAAATTTTCCCAAACCATTTAAAAGTTTTAAAAATTTTTTTTCCCCTTTGGGCCCACATGTTTTTTTTCCCAGCGTTTTTTTTTTTCGTTATTTTTTTAAGAAAAAAAAAAGTTTTAAAACCCCGCGCTTTTTTTAAAATTTCTAACAAAATTTTTTAGCATAAAATTATTTTTTTTTTTTGGTTTTCTTTTTAAAACATTTTTTTTTTTAAAGATATTTAAAAAAAAGTTACTCTTTTTTTTGGGTTTAAACCCAAAGGGGACCCTTTTTTTTTTTGTAAAAAGGCAAAAGGGGGCCCCCCATTAAAAAATAAAAAAACTTTTTTTTTTTCAAATTTAAAAAAACAGTTGTGGGGAAAGTTTTTTGGAAAGGGGAAAAAGGGAAAAATTTGGGATTTTTTTTTAAAAAGATTTGGGGATGAGATATTTATCTCTTGCCCCCAAACCAAAAAACGAGCCCAAAATTTTTTTTTGCCCCAAAACCCCCGTAGGGAAAGGGATAGTTTTACCCACAGAAAAACGGAAATGTTTAGTTTAACCCAAAACTTTTTTGAAAGGTTTGACAAACAAATTAAAACAAAATTTGGGCTTTTTTTTTAAAAAAAATTAACTGCAAAAAAAATTAAAACCCCCAAAAAAAAAAGATTTTTTTTTTCAAAAGCCCTCGAATAAGTGATTGGAATTTATTTTAATTGCATGTGGCCAGATGAATTAAGCTTCACGGGGGTTTTCTCCCCCTTTAAATAATTAAAAAGGGAGTTTTTTTCAAAAACTTTTTGTCAGGGGGGTTTGATGTAAAATTAAATGATTGATTCGTATTTTTTTTTTCAAGTTTAAAACATAAAAGATAATTTTTAATAAAAACATGTTGGATTTATGCTTTTAAACCCTTTTTTTAAAGAAAACCCCCAAGAAAGCTTTTTTTTGGTTTGAAAAGCAAAATTAAAAGGGGAAAATTTAAAAACGCGCTTTCGAGGGGTTTTAAAAACCACAAATTTTTCTCCGCCTAAAAAACAGGTTTGAAATTTTTTGTTTTTTTTTTTAAACATCATGGTCAAAGTGGATTTTTTTTTTCATTAAGGGTTTTAATTTTTTTTTTTCCGAAACTTTATAAAATTTTAACGTTAAAGGGGCTTTTTTTCTTTTTAGAAAAAAGGATAATGGGTTTTAAAAAGTCCTTTTGTTTTTTATTTTTAAAAATGGAAAGGCAAAAACCGGGGTGGGGAAAAAAGTTTCCCAAAAAAAAATTTTTGGAAAATTTTCCCCTAAATTCCATGGATTTTTTTTCCTTAAAAGAAGGTAAAAAAATTGGCAGGGGTGATATTGGTGTTATAAAAAAATTCCATAAGTTTTCTTCGGGAGGGCGAAATTTAAGTTAATAAAACGGGGAAGGGAAATTTTCACATTTTAAAAAATTTGGAAAAAATTTTTAAAAAAAAAAAAATGTGGTTTAAAAAGTTTTAAATTTAAGGGGTTTTTAAATTAAAAAAAAACCAAAAAATTTTTTATCAATTTTTGTTTAAAACCACAATTTTTTAAAAGAAAAGATTAAAACAAATAAGGGTTCAATTTTTTGATTGGTTTTTGCAAACTGGAAAAATTTTAAGTGAGGGGAAATTTTTTAAAAAACATCTTGACCCAAAAACCCTTTAAAAAATTCTTCACTCAAGGGGCTTTTTGGATAAACATGTGGTTTTTTTAAACCCCCCATAGGTTTTTTGGGATATTTCGTTGTTTGAAATTTTTTTATTTTTTTTAAAACTTTTTACCCCCTTTGACGGGAGGAAAGAAAAAAAAAGGGGAAAAACCCTAAAGGTAGAGCCCAACCCGGGGGCCCCAATAAAAAACGTTTTACCCACGTGTTTTTTCCCGGGATCGAACAAATGCCCCGGGAAACCCAAAAATTTTTCCCCTCAACCCCCCCCTCATTTTTTTTTTGGAAAAAATTTTTTTTAAAATTAAATATTACCGTTTTCCGGGGGTTTAATAAAAAAAAAAAAGGAGGGTTTCCGTAAAAAAAATTTTAAAACAATAGTCAGCTTTCCCAAAACCAGAGGTAAAAAAAATAAATTTTATTAATTGCGTAGCGAAATTTTTAAACTGCAAAACCCATACCTTTTAAATAAATTTTAAATTTGGTTTTTAAAAAAAAACGTTTGCATTTAAAAACCTTTAAAAAATAATTTTATTTTTTTTTTAGGGATAAACAAATAATTTTAAGTAGCCGCCAATTTGGGGTTCTTTTTAAAAACTTTCAAAATTTTTTTAATCCTTAGGGGAGGAACCCATTTTTTTCCTGTCCCACATATTTTAACACCCTTGGGTTAAACAGGAATTTAAAAGGGCCCCGGGGGTCCCCAACGTGAAACAGATAAAAACTGTAAAAAAAACCTAATTTATTTCCCCAAAATAAAGAAAAGGTAAATTTTTAAAATCGCCATAAGGGTTTTCATTTCCGGGGGCGGGGGTTTAAACCAAACCCAAAAACAAAAACAACAAGTAGAAGCTTTAAATCTTTTTTTTTTTAATTGTGAAATGAATGAAAAAAACTTTGAATTGTTGGGACACAAAAAATTTTTTTTTTGAAAAATTTAAAAAAGGAAAAAAATTGGCCAAAAAAAAATGTTCATTTTTAAAATTTAAAAAAAAAACGGAAAATATAAATTAAACCCCCCATTTTAAAATATAAAAAAAAAGAAAAGTTTTAAAAAAAAACTGTAAATTTCCCCAAAAAAAAAATAAAAAAATTTTTTCCAAAAAATTCATCCCTTTAAAAAAAAAAAAAATTTGTAATAGTTTTTTATTTTTTTTAACTAAAAATGAACGAAAAAAAAATTTTTAATCAGATACAAAACCTTTTGTACACGCCCAATACTAGAAAAATAATGAAATTTAACCTTAAAAGGGGGGCCCTTGTTAAAAGTAAAAAAATATCAAACCCTTTTTTTAAAATAAAAGAGGAAAAACCGGATTTTTGTTTTCTGGGTATGACCTTTAAACCTATAATTTAAGGGGGTGGGGTTAAAACAAAGTGTGTCCCCGGGGGTTTTTAAGTAGTTAAAAAAAACTTATTTACTAAAATGATTTCAAAAGAAATAAAATGAAAAGAAAATAAATTTTGAAAAAAAGTGTTAAATTTTGGGAAAAACCCCTTTCGGCCAAGGGTTTCCCAAAAAGGGATTAAAATATTTTTTTTAAAGGGCCCTTGTTATTTTTTTTTTTTTTCGGAGGCCCCAAAAAACCTATATTAAAATTTTAAAAAACCGTAGCATTTTTTCCTTTTTTTGTGTTTTTTTTAAAATTTTTTTAATTTTTTTTTTTTAAATAATTCTTAAAGGGGGAAAGGGTTTTCCTTTAAATTTTTTGGGGAGATTTTCCCAATTCCCTTGAATGACAAAAATTTTAAAAAATTTTAATTTTCAGATTTAAAAGGCTTTAAAAAACCCCCGGCCCTTTTATTTTGCTGTGCGTTACCCGGGCGAAGCAAAAAAAAAAAAGAAAAAGGAGGCGGGTGATTAAAAGTCCAAAATTAAAACCCGGGTTTTTTGGGAAAAGGCAGGATTTTTGACTTTTGGGATTTTAAATTTCCCCTACAGTTTTTTTAATTTAAAAACCTTTCTCATAACCAATGAAACAAAATTTTTGGGTGTGTCAAAAAGAAAAGGGGGGTTTTTTCCCCCTTTGGGTTTATTAAAAGGCTTTGGTTTAATTATCGTTTGGGAGGGAAAATAAAAAAAAAAATGGACGAAAACACTCGTATACGAAATTTTATACGTTTATGTTTAGGGTTTTAGGTAAAAAAACGGGAAAAACTGAAACTTTGTGTAGACTTTTTTATAGACACCTCCCAAAATTTCCAATATACGTCCCCAAAACGTAAAATTAAAATTTTTTTTCCAATTTTTTTTTCCATTTTTTTCCCTCGCGCTTTGTAAAATTAAAAGGGGTTTAGAAAGACGTTTCAAAAGTCCCGTTTTGGGAAAGTTTTGAAAACGTTTAAAACTGCCGTTTAAAAATTTTTTAAAAAAAAACCCCGTCAGGCTCGTTTTTTTCCCCCAAAAACCAGCGTGAAAAAAAAGGGTCAAAAACCCAAAACCCAAATTAAAATAATATCTTTTTTAAACCCTTAAATTTTTGGCAAAAAAATTTACGGGGGTTTTGAAAAAAAATTTTCGGGGCAAAAAAAAAAAAATTTTTTTTTAAAAAAAGGGCCCCAAATTTTTCCCCGCCCCTAAATAAAAGAAAAAAAAGTTTGAATTTTGAATTTTAACTTTTTAAACCCAAGGGGAAATTTTTTAAGGTTTCTTTTCGCATTTCTTTTCCTTCTTAACGGGGAAAATTAGCTAAATTTTTTTTTAAACCGGGAAAAAATTTTCCCTTTTTTCCTTTTTTGGGTTGGCGCCCTTTAAACATTTTCGACATTTTTTTTTGGGAAAAATGGCCCCAAAAAAACAAAACGTTTGGGGTTAAGGCTTTTTTTTTAAAAAAACCTTTGCTGTTTAATTTTTCCCCCCAACAAAAACCCTTCCAAAAATGTTTTTGTTAATATACAAATTCCCCCCTGTAATTAAAAAACTTTTAATTTAAAATTAACGTTGCCCGGTGAAAAAACCTTTAAGAAAAAAACGTTTTTAATACGCCCCCAAAAAAACATTTTCTTTTTTAAATTCCCCAAATTTTTAAAAAAACTTTCAAAACAAACGCTTTTGTTTACGAAAATCCATAAGTTTTTTTTCAGGGCCCGTCGTCCCAAACGCACAAACAACAGTGGGGGAATGAAAATTTTCCCAAAACGGTTAAATTTACAGTTTCTTCCCCAAAACCCCCAAAAATTAGTGTGACGGGGCCCAAAAAAAGGCAAATTTAAAAAAAAATAAACCATTTTTTTTAAAATAATACCCCCTTTTTAAAAAAATTTTAAATAATGGTTTTTTAAAATCTAAATTTTAAAAAACCAAATTAAAATCATAGTTAAAACCCAAAACGGCTTTTTAATTTTGGTATTGAAATCGAAAACGGGGGTTAAAACCCAATAAATAAATTTTGGTGTTTTTGGGGCCAACAAAAAAAAAAATTTTTTCCCGTTTTTTGGCCTTAAAGGGTACGAAAACCCGGTAAAATCTTTCCCAAAATTTTGGTGAGATTTTAAAATTTAAAAAAAAAAAAAAAAGTTACTTTAAGGGGTTTTGGAAATTCAATAAAAGTTTAACCACCAAATTAAGTTTTTAAAACAAAAAAATTCTTTTTAACCCGGAAATTTATTTTTCTAAAAGATAGTTAAAAAACACTTTAAAAAGTTTTTTGAAGCTTGGGGGGTTTTTTTCCCCAAATTTTGAAATTAAAAAATTTTTGAAATGAAAAAATAATTTCCCCTTTTAAGTGGTTGATGAAAAATAGAATTTTAAAATATAAAAATGGGGTTTCCCTGACAAATTTTAAATTCCCCCCCCTTTCCAAAAAAAAAATAAAAAAAAACCTTTAAATTTGGGAAAAACGTAAAAAACCCTTAAAATTTTTAAATTTTCCCAAAAAAATTTTTCCGAAGAATTTTTGTTTTTTTAAAATTTCAATTGAAAGTTTTTAACCCCCAGAAAAAATTATAAATAACAAAAACCCCGAAAAAAACCCCGCACTCAATTTTTTCACTAAATAAATTTCCCAAAAAATTGCAAGCGGGGGGATGCTTTTTTTTTTTTCCTTCCCGAAGAAATGAGACATAAATACATTTTTTTTTTAAATTTTCAAATAAGAAAAAACCAAAACTTTTAATTTTTTAAATTTAAAAAAACATTTTCCTAAAACCCCTAATTCCCAAAAACAAAAAAAAAAAAAAAAAATTTAGTTTTTGGGGGAAATCCTAAGAAAAAAAGGGGTTTAAAATTTAAAATTTTTCCCCTCGAAACAAAACCAAAAAAATTTTTTTGAAAAAATTCTATAAATTCTAAAAAAATTATTAAGGCCCCTTTTTTTTCCCCAAGAAAAAATTTCCTTTAAAAAAATTTTTCCCCCCCGCAATTATGGGACGGCCCCTTTTATAAAAAAAATAAAATTTCGGGAAGAATTAAAGAAAACAAATATTAATTTTTTTTTTCCTTTTTTTTTTTTTTTTCCGGTTTTTTAAAGGGCAGAAATGAAAATAAATTGGTCCCATAACGAAACCCAAAAAAATTTTAAAAATTTTTAATTTTTTTAAATTTAAAAAAATAAAAAAAAACGATATCCCTTTTTAGCAATATAAAAATTTTAAAAAATTTAAAAAGAGGGAAAAGGGCATTTTTAACTTTTTTTAAAAAAATAAATGTTAAAAGTTTTTGTTTACAAAAACCCCCGAATTCTTTTTGGGGTCGTTAAAAAAAATTAGGGTTTAAAAACCAAACAGGGGAAACCTTTAAAAGGGGCCCCTTTAAAAAAAAACCCTTTCTTTCGGGGGAACCTTTTTTAAAATTTTAGGGTTTTTTTTATAATTTTAAAAGTGGTTTTTAATTACAGGAGCCTTTTTTTAACCCTTTCCCTTGGGGCCCAAAAGGTTTTAAACCCCCTTTGGGGGTAAAGCATTAAAAAAAAACGGGGGTAAAAAACGGGAAACACCCGGGTGCCCCGCTCCCCCAATTTTTCTATATTTTTTTTTAAATTTTTCCTTATTTTTTTTTTAAAAAATTTTTTAAAAAAATAAAAAACCCCCTTTCCCCTTTAATAAAAAACCCGAAAAAAAAAAAACCCTTTTTACTTTAAATACGGGAAAGGTTTTAAAGGGCTTTTTGGGAAATTTAAAAAAAAAAAAAAAAAATTTTTAATTTCCTGTCTTTTTTTTTAATATAAATTTTCTTTTTTTTTAAAAAGGTTTTACAAATATGTTTTTTTTTTTTGGAAAATTTTTCAGGGGGTTTTAAGGGTTTTGTTTTTAAAAAATTTTAAAAAAAGATTTTTAAACTTTTAAATTTTTTTTATTTTTTAAATTTTCTTTTTTTCGGGGCAATGAAAGGGCGCTTTTTCCTTTTTTTAGGGGTGAAAGGGGGTTTAAAAAAATTTTAAAATTTTAAAATTTAATTTTCACTTTTCAAAAAGTTTTTTTTCGAAAACTTTTTAAAAAAACCCCCCTTCCCCAAATCAACTACTTTAAAACAAACCCAAAAGGGAAAAAAAAAAACCCTTTCATAAAATTTTACGGGTTTTTAAGTTTTTGGGTTTAATTTCCATGGGGCTTTTTTCATAGCTTAAATTTTTAAATTTTTATAAAAACTTTTTAAAATTTAAAAAATTTTATTTTTTTTCCCAAAAAAAAAAATTTTTTTAAAATTTCTAGGGGTCCCCCAATTATAGCCCCTTTTAGTAAAGGGAAAAACAAAAAAGGGGGCCGCGTCACAAAAAAAAAAAAAAACGACAACAAAAGGGGGTTTTTGCAAACCGGGGCCATGGTTTCCAAAAACCAGCATGCCCCCCTTTTCCGCGCAGCCCCCTATCAGGAAAATTTTCCATGCTGTCGAAAAACCCTTTTTATGTTTTTTTTGGGGCCCCAGAGGGCGGGAAAAAATTGTTTCCCCCTTTTCAAAAAATTATACAAATTTATGTTTTTTTTTTAAAAAAAAATGATTTAAATTACTTTGGGGGGAAAAAACCCTTTTTTAACGATTTTTTTGCAAAAAATTTTTTTTTAAATAGTAAACTTTTAAATATCTTGCAATGAATAAATTTTTTCTTTTTTTAAAAAAAGGAGAAATTAAGGGGTTTTTTTAAAAAAACGTTTTAAAAAAAGGGTTTTTTTGAGAAAGGGTTAAAAAACCCAAAAAGGTTTAAAAAAACCCAAAATTTTAATTGAAAAAAAATTTTTTTCCAAACTATGGGAAGAAAAAATTGTAAAAACAAAAGAAAGTTTTTTTTAAATTTCCATAAAATTTAAAACAAAATTACCCTTTAAACTGTGTTTAATTTGGGCCGGAAAGAAAACCAAAAAGAAAAGTTTGGGCCCAAGGTTTAATTTTTTCCCTTTTTTAAAATTTTTAATTTTTTGGAAAACCCTTTTTAGAGGGGCCCCCAAAATAGAAAAAAGGGCCCTATTAGAAAAAAAATTTTTAAAAAACCAATTTTTTCTGATAAAATTTTGGGGGTTTTTTAAAAAGGAAAAATTATTTTTTCCCAAAAAGATTAAATTTCCCAATTTTTTTTTTGGGTTTTTTTTAAAAAACCCCCCCAATGCTTAAAAAAAAGGAAGTTTAAAAATTTTTTCCCAACTGTTTTTTTTAAAAAGGGGCCCTTAAAAAAACCCCAAATTTTAAATTTTCCCGGGAAAAAACTTTAAAAAGGCCCATAAATTTTTTTAAACAAAAATTGTCTCTTTTTTTCCAAAAGTCTTTAAAAAAAATCAAATTGATTCTTTTTTTTAAACCCCCAAAAACCAAGGGAAAAAAACCACCCCCCGGGTGGGGGCCCGTGTTTTTTTGGGTTCAAAACCCCGTAAAAACCCCCGGGTAAAAAATTTTAAAACGTTTTTTGCCCCATGCCCCCCCAGGTAGTTCCCCCGGGCCCGGGGGGCCGGGGAAAAAAAATGTAAAAATTTTTGGGGGGAAAAATTTTTGGGGGTTTTTAAAACCCCCCCCCTTCGTTAAAAAAGGGGGGGGGCCTCTTTTTAATTAACCCCAAGTGCAGTTTTTTTTCCCCTTTATTAAATGAGCATAGGGGGATTTTTTCCCTTAGGGAATCCCAACCTTTTTTTTTTTTTTTGTAAAACAAACGTTGGGTGGGGAAATGAAAATATTTTTCCAAAAATCATTTTGGGGAAAAGTTTTTTCGAAAAATCGTTGTTTTCCCAAGGGGTCGATTTTTGAGGGAAAAAAACCCCGGGAAAAAACCCAAAAGGGGGTTTTTTGATCGGGGTTAACCCTTGTTTTTTTAATTTTATATTAAAAAAAAGGGTTGGGGTTTTTTTTTCCAAGCATCGACCGAAAGGGTGGGGGTTATTTTTTAAAATTAAAATGTTTCGGGTTTTAACTTTTTAAACCCCCATTTTAAATTTTTTCCGGGTTTTTAAAAAAAAAAAGGGCGAAAAATTTTTAAGCTCAACTTTCTTTTTTTTCTTTAATTTTTTGGTTTTTTACCCCGAACCACCCCCAAGCCGCCCATTTGGGAGATTTTTGGGGGGTTAATGGCAATTTTAAAGTTTTTTCGGGAAAAAATTTTTGTTTTAATTTTTAGGGTTTTTTGTTTTTGAAAAAAAGTTTTTGGGCCCTCGGCCCTAAAAAAAAACCTGGGCCCCAAAAGCCCACCCGGGGCCCCCTTTTTTCCAACTCGGAAAGGGGTAAAACCCCAAAAAGCCCAACCCTGGGCCCCCAACTTAAAAATTTTTTTAAATTTTCTGTTTTTATCAGGGGTTTAATTTAATTTTTGGGGTTTGTTTTTTTAAAAAATCCCCCTCTGTTTTGGGAAACCAAAAATTTTTGATATAAGAAAAAAAAAATGGGTTGATTTTGGGGAAATGGAGAAAAGGTTTTTTTTTCCCCGGGGGAAAAAAAAGGGGTTAAACCCCCTGGGGCCCTATACCTTAAACCCCGGCCCCCCCCCCAACGGGCCCGACTCGGAAAGGGGGTCCCCCTCGGCCCCCCCCTTTTAAAAAAAAAAATATATTAACGTTTTAAAACGGTTTCCCTTTTTGAAATGTTTTTTTTTTTTGGGGGGGTAAATGAAAAAGGGGAAGAAAAATTCTTTTTAAATTTTTTAAAATAATTTTTACATTAAAAAATTTCAAACCTCAAAAGGGGGAAAAAAAAAGGGTGAAATTTTTAAAAAAAAAAAAAAAGTTTTTTAAATTTTTGTTTTTGGGCAGTTTTCGATAAAAATTTAAAAAAAATTTTCAAATTTTAAAATTTGTTTTTTCCCCTTAAATTTTTGGAATTTTTTTGGTTTGAAAATTTAAAAAAAGAAACTTTTTTCCAAAAAAAAAAAGAAACAGGGTTCCCATTAAATTTATAATAACCCTTTAAAAATTTTTAATTTTGGCAATGAAAAAAATTTTTCGGGCCCAATGCTTTTTTTTTTTTCCGTTTTTTTTTTTTTTTTCCAAAAAAACATTTTTTTTTTTTTTTTTTTTTTTTTTTTTTTTTTTTTTTTTTTTTTTTTTTCCCCTTTTTTTTTTTTTTTTTTTTTTTTTTTTTTTTTTTTTTGGGTTTTAAAAAAAATTTTTTTCCCCCAAGGGGTTTTCCCAAAAACCCCGGGAAAAAAAAATTTTCCCCTAAAAATTAAAAGGGTTTTTTTTCCCTTTTTTTTCCTTTTTTCCCGAAAAAAAAAAAGCATCAAATATGAAAGGAAAAACTTTTTTTTTTTTGGTTTTGCAAAAAAACAATAACGAAAAATCAAAATGAACGAAAATAAAACGGGAAAATAGTTTTTAAATTTTTTAAAATTCCCCCGGAAAAAACCCCTTTTTTTTTCCACTAAAATTAAATATAGAAATTTAAGCAGGAAAAAAATGGGTTTTTTTTAGTAAAACCCTTGGATTTAAATCAAAAAAATTAACCCCCCCTTCCCCAAATTTTTAAAACAGCCTTGGGTTTTCCCCAAAATTGCTTTAAATTTAGCCTTTTTTAAAATTAATTCACCAAAAAACCAAATTTTTTATCCTTAAATATCCCTGAACCAAAAGGTCCCCTATTTTGTTTTTTTTTTTTTAATTCGTTCAATTACGGGGGAATTTAAAAATTTTAAAAAAAACAGGATTTTTTAGAATTAGCGGGGAAATTAGTTATTACAGGTTTTTTTTTAAAAGCCCACCCAACCTTTTTAAATGAAAAGTTTTGAACCCCCCCGGTCCCCCCACCATTTTAAAATAAAATAAAAATTTTCCAAAAATGAACATTCCATCCGGATAATTTCCCCAAACGTCCCCCAATAAAATATTTTCCGGATAAAACATAAACAAAAACAGCCCAAGGGGGGCCCGGGAATTTTTCCTTTTTTGGGAAAACTTTGTTAAAAAAAAAAAATTTTAAAACCCTATGTTGGGAGGCCCAGAAAAATAAAAAATTTTTTTGTTTTTTATTTTTTGGGAATTAATTTAAAAGTTGGGAAAAATCAAGCAAAAAATTTTGGGGGGGTTTTTTTTTCAATGCCCATAAATGGGTTTTTTTTTTTTTTTTTTTTTTTTTTTTGGATTTGGCGGGGTTTTTTTTATTGGAACCCTTTTTTGAAAAAACCCCTGAAAAAAAATTTTTTTATGCCTGAAAAAAAAATTACTGAAAAATGGTTAATTGGACTTTTTTTGACATGGGTTTAAAACAAAAAAAGGGGAAAAAGGTTTTTGAAACCAAGCTTTTTGCCCAAGTTAAATTCAAAAAAAGAAAAAAAAAGTTAATGTTTTTTTTTTTTTTTTTTTTTCCCTTTTCCCAAAAAAAAGTGGGGGCCCCGAAAAGTTGGCCCCTGTTTTTTGGCCATTTTTGACCCCGGAGGCCCCCCCAAGTTGGTTAGAAAAAGGGGGCCCGAAAAATTTCCACACCACCACTTTTTTTTATATTTTTAAAATAAGTAAAGTTTTTATTTTAAACAAAAAACACACAATTTTTTATTGGGTGGGGGAACCCCACTATCCCCATAGTAATGGTTTTTCAAAAGCGTAGTAAAAAAAAGATTTTAAAATCGGCCAAGCGCAAAGTTTTTAAAATAATTTTTTTAAATTTAAACTTAAGCAAACAAAGTTTTTTGAAAAAAATTCAGGTTTTTTCGCTTTAAAAAATAATTTTTTTTTTATTTTTTTATTTTTTCATTTAATCAAAAACAAGTTTTTTTTTATTATTTTTCTTTTTGTAAGCAACCAAAAGGGCCCCCTTTTAAGGGGACTTATTTTTTGAATTTTTATTATTTGGGGGAAAAGGTGGGTAAAATCCCTGAAAAAAAAAAAAAGAAAGTAAAATTTTTCAAAGTTTTTTTTAAATTTTTTTTTTTTTAAAAAAGGGTTAAAAAAATGTTTTTTAAAAGAAAGTTTAAAACCTTTAAATACTAGGCCCCCTTTTTTTAGGGAGCTAAATCCCACTTTTGAATATTGGATGCCCCCCCCCAAGAAAAAAAAAAGGGTTTTTTTTTCCCAAATCTTTGGAAATTTTTTCCCCCCCCTTTTGAAAATAATGCCCCCAAGTTTTTTGTCCTTTTAAAAATGTAAAAACACCAAAGCCCCTTCTGAATTTTTTTTTCCACCAACCCAAATTTTGGGGGAAAAAAAATTTCTTTTTTTAGAATATTTTTTTAACCCCTAAATTCTCCTTTTAAAGGTTTAACCTTTTTTTCCTTATTAAAGTGAAGAAAAAAAATAACCTGGAGTTCCCCCCCCCCCCATAAATTAAATTGTTTTGAGGTGGGAAAATTTAGAAACAAATTTAAAAGAAAATAAATTATTAATAAATTAATTTTTTGAAAAAAAAAAGTAAAAAAAAAAAATGGAAAAAATAATCTTCCAAATTAATATATGGGCCTTTTTTTGGCACGCTTAAAACCCCTTGAAAAAAAAAAATGGGTACAGAAAAAAAAAAAAAAAAAATTGCCAAATTTGCAATGAGGTTTGAGTTAAGCCCATGGCCTTCCCTAGCATAATAAATCCCCCCCCAAGCCTAAAAAAAAATAAGTTTTTTGGAAAAAATTCCCCCAAAAACCAGCCCAATGCAGTCCCTTTGGGGGTTTTTATGTTCGGGTTTTAAAATCTCGAAAGCCCAGAAAAAATTTAAATATTAGGCCCCCCCAACCTTATTTTTTTTTTTTTTTTAATAAAAACAGTAATACCTTTTTTTTAGCTTTTCTTAAAAAAAATCGGCAAATGGCCCCCCCCCCAGAATGGAAAAAAAGCCCCACAAAAAATAAATTCAAAGAAAATAAAAGGAAACCCAGTTTTTTTGGGGCTTTTGTTATAATTTTTTTTTTTCTATTTTTTCTTTCCCTCCCAAGAAAATTTTCCAGCCCTTTTTGATTTTGGGCAAAAAGCCAAGTTCCCTTTCAAGTTTTAAAAGCCTGAAAACACTGTTGGGGAAAAAAGAAAACCCAAAGGGGGGGCCCCGGGTTTAATTCAAAAAAAAAAAAAAAAATAAAAAAGCCCATCCCTAAGTGGGAAAAAAATTTTTTCCCCAACTTAAGTGGGAAAAAAAAAAAAGAAAAAAATTTTTTTTTTTTTGGGACAAGGTTATTCAAAATTTTTTTAAAAAAATCTAAACGTGGGGGGGGGGGGGGGTTAAAAAAAAATAAGTTTGAAAAAAAAATAAGGCCCAAAAAAATAAAATGTTCCCTAATTAATAAGAAAAAAAAAAAAAACCCAACATTTAAAAAAATTTTGTTTGTTTTGGGAAAAATTTGGGTTTTTCCCCCAAAAAAAACCAAGGTAAATTGGAAATTTAAAGGCCCCCATGGTTCCCAAAATTTAAGAAAACCTTTTTTTTTTTTCCAAGAAAAAAGGGGAAAAAAAAGAAATTGGATATTTTTTAAAAATAAAAGAAAAAGTTTTTTTTTAAAAATGGCCCCCAAAAAGCAACTTTTTTTTTTTTGAAAAAAATTGGGGGTTTTGACAAAAACATTTTTGTTTCTTATTTTTAATAAATTTAATATTTTTTTTTTGGGTTTTGAAAAAAATAAGAAAAAAAAATAAAAATTTTTTTAAACCATTGATTTTTTTTGGGGAAAATTGTTGGGGCAAACCCTTTTTTTGTCCCAAAATTTGGTCCCCAAAAAAGCTTTTTTGGAAAAAAAAAATAATTAAAAAATTTATTGGAAGGGGTAATTTTTTTAGGCCCAAAAATTTAAAACAAATCCTTTGGCTTTTTTCCCCTTACGTTAAAACAATCCCCCGTTGGGCTTTTTTTTTACTTTTTGGTTTTACATCCCCGGGGTTGGGGGCCTTTCCCTAAACCCTTTTGTTACACTTTATGGGGGGCCCGCCCAAATTTTTGACCCCCATAATACCCAAAAATCTTGCAAAAATTTCCTTGGAAAAAAAAATTTTTTTTTTTTTTTCATGTTTTTTTGGCCTTTTTTCTTTACAAATGCCCACATAACTCCCCCCCTTTTTCTGCCCCTTGGTGGGTGCCGCCCCTTTGGCCTTTAATTTTTTTAAATGTTTGAATTCGGTGTCGGTTATTTTTTAACGATCCAAAATTTTTTTATTTTAAAATTCCAAAAATTTTTTGGGTATTTTAGAATTTCTTGGGGTTTTTTTATAATTTAAAAATTCCAACTTAAAAATTACCTGGGCCAACCTGGTTTTTGGTTATTTTTGGGCGGTCCCTAAATTTTTTAACTCTTCACCTCAGAGCCTTTTGAAAAAAAAAAAAAAAATGGAAACCCCGAATGTTCCCCCCACAAGGGTTTTTTTTTAGAAATCCCCCCCCCGCCGCCAATCAGGCCCCCGAAAGCCCGAAAAAACATTTTGGGCCAAGCCCAAAAAAAAAAAAAAGCCATAATCAACGCTGAAACATAATCTGGGTGGTAATAATATTGGTTGTGGACCCACCCCAACAATAATGCCCCCCACCCTAGTTTTTAACAAGGGTTGGCCGCCCTAAACAGTTAAATAAATTTCCCCCCCTCCGGTTAAAAAGTTTCCCCCCGTATTTTTGGGGCCGGGGGGGGTTTTTTTCCCGGAAAATTTTCAAGGTTTTTTTTTTTTTTTTAAACAAGGGTTTTTTAAACGTCCCCCTTTGTTTTTTTTTTAAAAAAAATTTATTCCAAAATTTTTTGGCCCCCAAATCAATGGGGGGAGAAAAATATCATAAACAAAAACGGAATTTAATTCAAAATTTTTTTTAAAATAATTTTTTATTAAAATTTGAAAACCAAAATTTTTTAAATAATTTTCCCACTTTTTGAACAAAAATGAAACAAAGTTTTGCCAACAAATTTTCCAAATCCCCCCAAAATGGTTTTTTTTAGAAAATTTTTTTTTTTTTTTTTCCAATCAACCAAAAAATAAAATTTTTTGGTAAAAATCACCCTGTTTGTATAACAAGCCCCCCGGGTTTTCCCCCCCAAGAAATTTAATTAGCGCCCCAAAAAAACACCGAAAAACGAAAATTTAGAAAGCCTAAACCCGGCCCCCGAAGGGTAACACCCCAAAAGGGGTAAATTGCCCCCCCTTTTTTTTTTAAAAACCTTTTTTTTTTTTTTTTCCCTTTTCCATTCATAAAAAACCCTTTTCCAAAAATTGAAATTTTCCCCCAACTGAACACATATTTTTTTGGTTTGAAGCCCCTTTTAAATGTTTTTCCTTTGGGTTTTTTTTTTAAGGCCCAAAAAAATTTTTTTTGAATTTTTTGAAACAGCTTTTGGAAAATTTTTTTTTGGCCAAGCAAAAGTTTCCCTTTTCAGTTTTTTTAAAGCTGACAACTTTGGGTGGAAACAAGAAAAAAAAACCCTGGGGGCCCCCGTTAATTTTCTTTCCCCCAAAAAAATAAAAAGGCCATCTTTAGTTTGAATAAAATTTCCCAACTTTAAGTGGGAAAAAAGAACATTTGGGGTTTTTGGAAAAATAAGTTTTGAATTTTAAAAAAAAATTAACTGGGTGGGGGGGGGGGTAAACCCAATTATTTTTTGAAAAAAATAGGGCAAGAACAAAAACCAAATGTTTTCCCCTAAAAATTTTAAAAATAGAAAAATTACATTAAAAAAAAGTTTGTGGGAAAAAAATTTGAACTTCCCCCAACGGTTATTTTTGAAAAATAAGGCCCCCATGGTCCAAAAAAATTTTAGGAAAAAACTTTTCCAAAGAAGGGGGAAATGGGAAAAAAATTTTTTTTTAAAAAATAAGAAGTTTTTTTTTTTATGGCCCAAAAAAGAAAAACCTTTGAAACCAAATTGTTTTTTGAAACACTTGGGTTTTTTTTTTCTTATTTTTTTTTTAATAATTTAAAAAATTTTTTTTTTGGGTTTTTTTTGAATCGAACAAATTAATTGTATTGAATTAATATACCAGATCAACAAATGAATAATAATTGATCGTTAAATAACGAACATCAACATAAAATTAAGCAAGTCGCACACAGCAGAAAGCATAATGTGCATGTAAGAAAGCAACATGTAAAAGTCAGAATGCAAGATGTATATGTCAAAATGCATAATGTACAAGTTAGAAAGCACGATGTACAAGTTAGAAAGCACGATGTAACGTAAGAAAGCAAGATGTAATTTTGGCATAAATCACCCTCCATAAAAACTACAAGGCCTAGAGTTTTCATATTTTACAACTATGTTACATGAATAAATCGACATCGTAAGAAATAACCTCAATGAGACTCTGTTAATATGCTTCTATATTGAAGAATCAAGTTATTTCCTAGCCAATCTAGGCCCATCTAAGGTACATGTATTTAGAAACATGCTGTATACCAACTTTTGCATAAGGAAATGGCTTTTTCTTCATTTGATTGGGATTTACGTCACACCAACATATAGGTCATATAGCGACTTTCTATACTGGCGGAGGAAGACCTCAGGTTCCACGCTGTGCATTATTTCAGGCACGCGAGTACAACCATGGACGTTTCATAAGGTAGCCAGATAACTTCCTCCCAGCTTGATAGCTTTTTCATTTAAACAAATCCCAAAGTCCCTGTAGGAATCATGACCGATAATGATCTTAATCACTCGGCCTCGGACGCCTCCTGGAGACGGACTATTATTTAACAAGGTTTAGTGATTATCTTTACATTGGTTCATTAAGAGTCCTTTAAACGTATTTCTTTAACGTGTTCTAGGACCCCATAAAAGGATCAACCAAATATATTTTATAAATTTGATACAAGGCCATTTTCAATGCTAAAAATCAAAGCAGCTGGCGATCCAGCCATAAGTTTAAGAGAAAACGTTAAAATGTGCTTCTGTTTTAGAATTGGTAACCCAAGATTTAGAAATACTTATAAATATAAGGTGAGTAACAACATCGTTTTATTAACACGAAACAATAGCAAACAATATAATTATAGAATAGAAACATGTAGCAAATCGATATAAAAACTATCTATAATATCTAGGAATACCACACATTCCTGTGTTAACTAGTCATATACATGTATGGAAACCCTTAGTTTAAGTGTATTCTTAATTTCTTTTCACGTTCTAAACATATCTCTTATCATATATTTGAAAGAATCGTTTAAACATAATACATTTAATATATATTATGTTACTATATATATAAACAGAAAAAGAATGTGAAATTTCCCGCAAATTATTAAATGTTAAGATATAATTATATCTATGACATGTATGTTTGCGTCCGACAGAAAAATATGATATTTCTTTCATTATTTTTTTATTTCTATTCAATTCGTTAAATAGTTCACCGTCGATGGTCAAATAACACTTGTATATACATAAATGACCATATATAACATATAACAAACACTTTCATCTAAGCACCAAACAATGAATAAAATATACAGATATTTTTTTGGTATTTGAAATAAATCACGTTGAAAATATTCCCAACAAATTTTCTTCAATATATACGTACTGCAGTATAAAAAGTAGGAACCCGTCACAAATCTATAAATCAATTTAAGTTCATTACCTAATATCTGGAAATACTATCGATTCATTCCCGTCTACGGCGTGGAAACCTTGAGTATTTTCAAAAGACGTTATCCGGAACTCAGCAAATGTGTTTTTCGACAATTAATATGTAGGTAAAAACTAATTTTAACTGTTATAGCTTCAAGGTGTTCTTCACTCACAATAGAATAAGTCAACATGTTTCGCTTTGACTGTAAAAAATTTGTTTGTACCTACGGACTAGCTGGGAGAAAAACCAAATATTCTTTATTTCGGAGTAAATTCTTTTTCACGTTCTAAACATATCTCTTATCGTACAAAACATAATACATAAATATATATTATGTATACATGCAAACAGGAAAAGAAAGTAGATAAAATTATATGGAATATATACATTTTCAACTGAATGGTGTGGGGTTTCTTTCACTATTTTTTATTTTCATTCATTTAATTGAATATTTCGCCGAAACGTATATAATCAGTTGGTCAAATAATTACATGTATATACAAAAATGACAGTATAAAACAAAAACTTTCATTTAAATATTTACACTAAACTATGTACAAAATATATAGATACTTTTGTATTTGAACTAAAGCGTATATGATAGATACCATTCAGTTTATGTAAACTTAGTGCTCGCCAATTTTTTTAAGCCAATCACCGATGAGGATTTTTCAAATGTTCAGGTTTCAAATCTTAATAGAACAGATTTTATATAAACTGGACGTTTTATATTATAAAACGCAAGTGGGCGGAGCTAAGTTTCGAAGAGCGCTAAAGTGAAATGTACGCATGTGCTGAGATCTTGAAGTTTACTCCTACTAATCAATATTTATGTATCATGTTTTTTTCCGTACACGCACATGTATATCGTCACTACGGCATAGAATTAAAAAAAGAGGTTCATTGAAATGAAAACAGGCAAAATAACAGTAAAAATGTTTTATTACTTATGGAACCAGTATCATTTTATAATTTCCAAATAAAAAGTTCAATTATTCCAACAAAGTATGTATGTAATATTTCTTACTTTTTATGTAAATATTACAGCCCGTGCAGCTGCAAAACCGAAAGTAGGGTGTTTTTATTAATTTTACAATATACTGCCATTTGTCCGAAGATGATATGTATATGAACATAATAAATATGTATGATGCTTATATAATCAAGCTACAGGTTCATTGTTCAGGAATTAGTAGCTTATCGTGAAGTTGCAGTACATGAAAATCGGACACATGACAAATCAGCACATAAATAAAACATTCTAGTGTTCCGTGGTATACATCTTTTCTACTTGTCATACCTCCTTTCCTTATTACAATGAATTTTTACTGCATTGTTATCCATCGCTGGTTTGTTTTTAGCAGAGAATGACCTGTGTATGTTCAAAGAGGGTACCGTTTGAGAATATTTCGTAAAGAGGGTACCGATATGGATATGCACCGTGATATTGTCTGATTTACCTGAATAAGCTATGCAAAACACGTGACCCGAAAATGTGTACCGCTACCTCTTCCAAATATGGTTATACACATTTAGGCTATCGTGTGACGTCACGCAGTGTGTTGGGCGGAAAAAAATGGGCGGAGCACTAAGCCGGTTAGAGTGCATATTGGATGTTCTTCGTAAATAAGAAAGCTACAGTCGCTTCGCAAGCTCCGCTCCTTTTTAGCTTTCTTATTTACGAGGAACACCCAATATGCACTCTAACCTATACATGATCTTTATGAAACTTTTTTCTCACTGACATTTTTATCATAATTCATAATTATATTAGCTCGCTGTTAGCATTAATAATCCTAGTATGTGAATTGTATCATGCACCAGTATTTCAGTTTTAGATTTTTGCATGTGCTACACTTAAATTTTATACGTAACAGAGGCAGTCTCTTCTGAATTTGAGTTGTTTCTGTGTTTTTCGTTTGGTTGGATTTTAGGTAGGCTCTGGTGACCAAGATCTTGATTACAACGATGACCACCAAACCATTTAGTGTGACAGAAATAATCAGTAGGGTACTGTCTAAATTGCCTATAAAATACACATAAGTCGTCTATTATAATTAAGTATACGTACAGAAGAAGCCTATAAAGAATACAAAAATTGACTATAAAATATACAGAAATTGATAATGAAATATACTGATATCGTCTATAAAGAATACTGAAATCGTCTATAAAGTATAAAAATCGCCTAAAAGCATACAAAAATCGTCTATAAATCTATAAAGTACGAGAACATGTATAACAAATAAATCGTCTATATAGTATACAGTAATCGTCTATAAAGTATACCGTAATCGTCTATAAAGTATACAGTAATCGTCTATAAAGTATACCGTAATCGTCTATAAAGTATACAGAAATCGTCTATAAAAATACAGTTATCGTCTATAAAGTCTACAGTAATCGTCTATAAAGTATATAGTAATCGTCTATAAAGTATTTAATAATCATCAATAAAGTATACAGTAATCATCTATAAAGTCTACAGTAATCGTCTATAAAGTATATAGTAATCATCAATAAAGTACACGTACAGTAATCGTCTATAAAGTATACAGTAATCGTCTATAAAGTATTTAATAATCATCATTACAAAATTACAAAAATCGTCTATGAAGATTACCGAAATCGTCAATAAAAAATACAAAAATCGTCTTATAAGTATTAATTAAGAAATCATCTATAAAGATTACAGAAATCGTCTATAATTAAAGAATGCAAAAATCGTCTTTAAGAAATACAGAAATCGTCTATATAAGGAATACAGATATCGTCTATAAGGAAAACAAAATCGTCTATAAGGAATATATATAATAGCTGCCGGTTTCTTTTTGCCGCACCAGTTTTTGGCAAATTCAACCCCTATTTTTACGCGCTTTAAAAAAATGAAAACTATCTTAAATTGTCATATTTACTAAAAGGTTTAAAAGTTAATATGTTTTGTTTTTCTATCTTTAACACTTTTTTGTAAAAATGCATTGAAAGTTTGCATTTGCCATGGCAAAGTGTGTTTTGCCATGGCATTTCTGCATTTTGCCATGGCAAATATTTTGCCATGGCAAATTAGAATTGCCATGGCAAGATTTTTCCTACTTTTGCCATGGCAAATTTGCCATGGCAATTATTTTTTAAAACATCAGAAAACATTCTAAAACTTATCTCATGACATGTTATTGGTGCTATTGTTATGTTTTTATTGCAATCTCTAATTTTTTTCATTTTGCCATGGCAAATTTTTGCCATTGAAATGCCATGGCAAATTTCTGCCATGGCAAATTTCTGCCATGGCAAATTTCTGCCATGGCAAATTTCTGCCATGGCAAATTTCTGCCATGGCAATTCCATGGCAAAAAATTGCCATGGCATGTCCATGGCAAGAATTTGCCATGGCAATTACATACAAGTTTGCCATGGCAAAATATTATCAATAAAAAAAAAACATTTTTTCTTTGAATTTTTTTTTATAAATTTATACATGGCAAATGACATATTAAGGAATATAATATTCAAATTTTTAAAGTTTACGCAAGGAATATCTTTTCAACCACGGGTCCTATTAATTAGAATCCATTGTATATGACATTTTAAAATGACAATAATTATGAGATCAAGAATCAAATATAATCATTTATGCTAAAAAATAATAATAAAGTTTGAGTGTTAGTTATATAACAGAGAAAAATAAGAATCCCTAGAGAAAGCCCAACACTGCAAATTTGAAAATTTGAGCCTGTTCATGGATGGCACTGGTAGTCCAGTGGTAGGACGCGCGCTTAGGGATCGAGAGGTCGAAAGAATATTTGAACTTATAAACTTAGAATTTGCCGTCTTCATATGTTATGGATGGTTCAATTAATTTGAATTGTATTGTTTAAGGAAACATTCTTTTACTTTTTAGGTAAATATTATGAAAAAATTAAATGAAAAGTGAAAGTAGTTTTATTTCGGAATGAAGCTGGATATTTAATTTATGATCCAGAAATAAATAATTACAGTAATTAATATAATCAAAGGGCTGCAAGCTCTGTGGTATTTTCTGATCTTTGCAATCTAAATCGTACTGTATATCTGTATGTGTTTTCCTGTATAAGTTTAATTTTGGCGTCCGCGCCGAAGCGCGGCACCTCTTATGGAATGAGAAAGGGCGACAGCAACTTCTCGAGCCTTTTAGCCAGACATAATAAAAGCCGATCATTCCGATCAGTATGAGGGTGCTTGATTATTAATTAAAATTAAATGTCGCGATATATACAATAAATAGCGAACTGGTCAATTTCGCAATTCAAACATTTTCAAATGAAATAACCTTTTCCGTTAATAAATCGCGCTCTTCGGGGTATTTTTAGTTATCATTTTGTAGTACACAGTGGGTTATTATGGTACATGTTT
Source organism: Ruditapes philippinarum (assembly GCF_026571515.1). Classification (NCBI taxonomy): domain Eukaryota; kingdom Metazoa; phylum Mollusca; class Bivalvia; order Venerida; family Veneridae; genus Ruditapes; species Ruditapes philippinarum. The sequence continues at coordinate 22,232 of NW_026853534.1, read as the reverse complement.
CCGAAAGCTGAATAGAATGATGAGTTGATGACCTAAATATAAAGGCAATGCATGATCAACACCACACTTGTGTAATTGTCCCTTATTATGTTATCGCTATTAGCGAAGACCCCCTCTAAAGGTATCTTTTCACACTTACTAACAATATGACACTGGTAACATTACCATGTTGATCATGTTGAGCAAAATTGTTTATTATACAATAATTGTAATATCTATTTTAATTAAAAAATACAGATTTTATGAATATTGTTTTCTTTTCCTTTTTGTGTTTTATGTGCTATTTTATTACTGATTTTTTACGTTTACTACTATTTTAAGAATTCAATTGTCATATTGACCGACGATTATAAGTAAAAACTTAACTGGAAAAAGTCAGTAAATTATGGTTAATCTTTCAATATATAATATTGTTTATTCTTAAACCATATACATGTACATTAGTATTTTTCTTTATCATTTTTTAAATTATCAATCAATTGAACAATTCATAAAATCTAATTTGTAACTTTGAATAATTCCTCTGAATCTTTACTAAACACGAATAACAAATTAAATAAAATGTTTCAAAGTTGACAGTGTCATATCAATACCATAAAAATGTATTTTTTTTTTCAATTATGTACATATTTATTGTTTTATCTCATATAGATAAAATAAAACATGCTATTGTTGTTTTTTTTCGAATTGTATGTTTATGTATAATAATAATCAATAAATTTAAGAGTTGATCTGTGTTTATTAATTATTGTAACCAAACTAAGTGACAAACATTCATTTTGAAAAAAAACTTATATAACTGTAAAATATTTGTTCTGTTCTGTAACGATATCAAACATCTACTCCAAAACCGGAAGAGACCGGACAATAAACCTGTGGTACTATTCGCCGTCATTAGTAAATTCCGGTCAAAATAGACCAGGAGAGACCGGGAATTGCCGATAGGAGTACATCCCTCTATAAATAGATTTTCGGAATATTTAGGTCATAAAATAGATAAATACGGAATCCCTAAAGAAAGCCCAACAAGGCAAAATTGAAAATGTTGCAGGCTCGGTTTGATTGAGCCTGTTCATGGACGGTTCTGGTAAGTGCAAGTTACCGTCCACGTCCGCTAGCACCGGCTTAAGCAGTATTCAATATTTTAACATGAACTGGTAAAATTTAGAAATTTGAAACATCTGCATATGTTTTCATATGGTGGTTATCATGGAACCTTCAATGTGACACGTTAGTACCATTCCATGAAAAGCGGAATATTACAATAAACTTATAATAACATAAATAACAGACTTTACTTGTTAACTATATCTAACTTTTAAACACCATCATTATGTATAAATATGTGTGCAATTACATTTTTAGTTTCTGGTTTCTTCTAGTATAATGCAGTCTGCATGATAAAGGACTGCTAAGGAAGGACCTTACAATCCTCACAAGGAAATGATAGGAGATGCATTGGTACAAATGTTATGGAGGGCACCCTTATAACCTTGCTATTTCTAAAAGATTTCGTTAAACGCAACCAGATCACCTCGAGCAAACAGGACGTTTCGCCCCTAACCCACTCAGCCCTTAACAATGGCTAGTCCCAAAAAAAATCTTACAATCTTGGTATAATGAGTAATGGGTATATCTGTTTGCTATCCAAAGAAAAATTAAGTCATTTTTTGTAAAATGTTGTAGTAGTATAACAAAATAGTATGTGGAATGTTTTAATTTTCAATTTTATTTTGATGGTACTAGATTGGCAGGAGTGTAAGAATTAAGTCGCCAATCATCAAATTATACGGAATCAATCCTGCGCGAAATTATCATTTGTTAAGGATACTATTTAATAGATGAAACCTCAATTTAAGAAGGTAATATTCTAGTTGAAGCGAAAATGGAAAAGTTATCGCCCCTTAAAGAGTACTCATCATTTGCATTAAATCAAAACACATGTTTTCCATCGTTAATTTCTATAAACTTTTTCTGTAAAATATGATAAACAAGTCCAACAAGGAAAGAAAGGTAAATTATTATTTATTTTTGCGGTGGTTCCCTCGTCATGTAATTTCGTGGATATGCATATTGAAAATGTAAGCCACGATTGATTCAAGAATTAATATAGGGCCGGGAATTATATTTGAATATTCGAAACACTACCGAATACGAACATTCGAAAAACATAAAGAATTGTTGTATTTTTTGTACTTTCAAATTACAATCAAGATCGTAAATTAAACCCTTGACCTTTGTAATTTACCTGTTAAAAGTATATAATGTAAAATTTTCCGATTTTAATTATCTTATTTTATTGTTTTCTGTGCTATAATATCTAGGGGCGTGAGGGATGTTGCACTTATTCATTATCCCTCATGTATAGACTCAGTCAAACCGAGTCTGCAATTTTCATGTATTTTGTTGTGATTAATGCTTCCGACGGATCACTTTGTTTGCAGATTTTTTTTTCGATCAATCAATAATTGTTTTCAATTGTATAAAGAAAAATGAATTTGCACGTATTAATCGGCGCGTTATGAAAGCACGGAAAGTGTCACCCCTAAAGGCCAAACACGTCAAACTTGAAAATGTTACAGGCACGGTCTGATTGACCTTGTTTATGGACGGTACTGCCAAGTGCAAACTATTGCCATGCCCCCTAGCACCGCCTTAAGCAGAATTCAACATATTAACATGAAACGGTAAAAATTTGAATTTAGAAACATCCGCAGATGTGTTCAAACGGCGGGTATCATGAAACCTTCAATGTGACACAGAAGTGCCATTCCATGAAAAGCGGCGTATTGTCCCCAAGTAATAAAAAGGTTATGAGCCTGCATATCACAGATAAGACGTCAAGGACATAATTAAAAAGCAGGCAACATATCTTAAGGGTTATTCAACATTTTTCGAGAAGAAATAATTGAACCATCAATCTAGAAAAAGCCAAATAGTTTAAACTAAAAATACCACAAACACAACAAAATTGTCGTGCTGAACGATCTTTAATCGTCGAAAATATAACATCTCTGTTAGAATGTACGGGTGTACAAATGTATTGCAAACGGATTTAATCTGTCACTAACCTGATTATCTGTACTGTATGTATATACATTCATTTCACGAAAATAGGCCGGAAAAGAGCAGACGCATGTTTGTAATATATCATGTATATAGAACAGAGACAGGGTGAAGAAGTATTTGTTATGATAAAATTTCGTCGGATCTTAAATTCGTGGATTGGCCTACCCACGAAAACCACGAAAATTCGTGCCCCACGAATAATAATGATTCTACAGTAGGGTTTTTTATATTACATTGTAAAAAAAATACAAAATTTATGTGTAGAAAAAAAATTCTATGTATATCTAATATAAGTTTTCAGCAATTTCCACTACAAGTTTAAATGATCAGCATATTCTACAATTACCACTTCTCCTGATAGACAAAGTGAGACAATGTGTTTCAATCTTGAAGAGTACATCTATCTTGCTATATATCCATTAAATTTATTCCTGGAAAGAAGTATTTTTGTGGTGGCTGTTGTTGTTTGGTTCTTGTTGGTTTTGTTGTTGTTGTTTTTTGTGGGTTGTTTTTTTTTTGGGGGGGGGGGGGCATGCAAAGTTCGAATTACCGACTACCTGCTGGTAGGTTGTTAGGGATACCGAATAACCAATGCTAGTAGGTACCAATTTTACTATACACCTTTATTTTTTATCAATATATAAGATGGGGCAATTTTGGTACTTGGTAAACCTAGCAGCGTTATATTTCTTGAAGACAGAAAATAAATATGATAGATAAAAAGCATTGCTGGTTAGCTAAGATATACTAGATTCTGTGTGTATATATATCCAAAGTGATTTTAGCTCAACACTGCTGATGTAGGGAGTAAAATGATATTTGCCGTAAAATACTTATTCATTTTGCAATGTTAGTAAATATTACATCTTGGAAATGCTTTGAGGCTTATGCTATATTTTCTACTTATAGTATATAGTCAGCAGATTTAACGTACAGTGCATTATGCTGACCAGTCAAACGTACACGTGTATGCAAGAATCTGCTGACCAGTTAAACATGTTGTAGAATCTGTTGACCATTAACAATGAAAACAGTATAAAGAGAAATATTTAATTATGACGTGAATTTCTTATTTATATTATAATGTTAGTAAATATAAAGATTCTACATCTCGCAGACCAATAAAACCACTACTGTGCAACTATAACATATATATAAAAAATGCTTATATTATACAAAAATCGTCTATGAGGAATACTGAAATCGTCTATAAGGAATATAGAAATTGTCCTTCAAGAATACAAAAATCGTCTGTAAGGAATACAGAAATCGTCTATTAAGAATACAGAAATCGTCTATAAGGAATTCAGAAATCGTCTATAAAGAATACAGAAGTCGTCTATAAGGAATACAGAAATCGTCTATAAGGAATACAAAATCATCTTTAAAGAATACAGAAATCGTCTATAAGGAATACAGAAATCGCGTATAAAGAATACAGAAATCGTTCTGAAGGAATACAGAAATCATCTATAAGTAACACATAAATTGTCTATAAAGAATACAGAAATCGTCTAAAAGGAAAACAGAAATCGTCTTTAAAGAACACATTAATTGTCTTTAAGGAATATAGAAATCGTCTATAAGGAATATAGAAATCGTCTATAAGGATTGCAGAAAATCATCTATAAAGTATACAGAAAATGTCTATAAGCTAGGTATACAGAAATCGTCTATAAGGAATACAGAAATCGTCGATAAAGAATGCAGAAACCATCTATAAAATATACAGAAAACGTCCATAAGGTACACAGTTTTCGTCTATTAGGAATAACAGAAATCGTCTATAAAAATGCAGAATCATCTTTAAAGTATACAGAAAACGTCTATAATTAAGGTATACAGAAATCTTCTATGATAAAAATAATAATAAAGAATGCAGAAATCATCTTTATCACACACCCGTGCCGATTTTGCGACTCCGTAAATATGGTATTGCACGGCCGTGCATATATTTTGACGTGACGTCATTAGCGTGATACAAACATAGTGTAAAGACGCGCTAAATGTAGCGTTATACTATAGGCGCGTCAATGAAAAATGACTCTTATTTCACTTTAAACGTTCTTTATTTCAGGTATGTGATAAATAGAATTATTAAATTCGTGTAAGTTCATTACTGAATTTATTGCACTCGTTGAATAAAAATAATATTATGCTCGCCAGAGGCTCGCATGATATAATTTAATTCAACTCGTGCAATAAATTCAGTATTAAACTTACACTCATCCAATATCCTCTATATAAAGCATACAGAAAACGTCTATAAGTATACAGAAAATCGTCTATAAGTATACAGAAATCGTCTATTAGTAATACAAAAATCGTCTATAAAATATACAGAAATCTTCTATAAGGAATACATGTAGGAAATCGTCTATAAAGTGTACAGAAATCGTCTTTAATTTAATTTAACAAAAACTCTTTTAAAGGAAAACAGAAAATATTTTACAAGGTATACATTTAACATACATGGTTAATGTATATAGAAATTCCCATTCAAAAGAAATCGCCTTTATTGTCGAAGTCTTAATTAACAGAAATCAAAATTGAAAAAGTAAAAAAAAAGAGGGGGGAAATGTTAAAAAAGTGATAGGTTTTCAAGCGTAAATTCAAAAAAAAAATTTTTTGGTACAATTATATATAAAATTCCAAAACTGTCCATATAAAAATTTGGTATCACAAAATTTTTCTAGAAAATTATTTTTTTACACTTGTAGTTTTTCCTCCCGGGAAAACAACCTAAAATTTTTTCCTTTTTTTTTGCATTTCAATGATTTTTTCTTTTTTTGTTTTAAAAAGTCCCCCTTTTTAAATTTTTTCCCTAAAATAAAATAATTTTAACGTTCATTTTTGTTTTTTTGGTGGGTGCAGTATCATATTACTAAAAAATTTTTGGGAATTTCCCAATAGGCGTTTTTTGTTTTTCTTTTTGCGGGTTGTTTTTAAATAACTAAAATATAGGTGTGAAGCAACTTCTGGATGCTTCTTCATTTTACATTTTTAATGCACCATTTACACGACACATAGAATAACATGCTTCTGTCTTTTGATATCAATTTTATCAGCGAGGCTGATATGGGCTAGAAAGGGCGAGGCTCTTCTTATTATGTATTCAGAGTAGACCTGTGACTTAAAAAAAAACTAATCTAAAAAAAAATGTTTCCGCTATACAGCTTGTCCGCCGTACATAGTGTGCACTGCTGACGCAATGTAATTGATAATCCCCGCTTCTAAGATTAATAAATTAAACTTTTTCTCTTTAATCAAATTATGTGGTGTAAGACATACAAAAATGTATTATCATACACAAGTATTTTGCATATTTTACTGATTCAAGAAGACGAACTGATCGTTTTTTTTAATGCAATATTCTTTCATAATCATGGTTTGGGGTCGTAAAGGTGTTATTAATATTGTTGGGGGAATTTCATTAATACTTTTAAATTATTTGAAACTTATTGGATTTCTGAAAACCTTAAATTAGGTTGTCGAATTTAAAGACCCCAAATGTCAAATCCCACCCCAAGGGCCCAAAGTTTTAAACTATTTTTAACAGGGAAAAAACCTAGATGAAAACCTAAGAAGAGGTTTTTAAAAAGGGGGGGCGAAAAGGGTCGGATACTTAAAGTGCTGCCAAAAATAAAAGGTTATACAAAACATTTAAAATTTGTAAGGGGAAAATTTTTCATAATTGTAAAATAGGGGTTTTTTTTATCTACACCTTTTGAAATGAAAAATTAAAATTTTTTAGGGATCGTTTCTATAAAAACAAAATTAAATTTTACTTAACCCCCACGGGTTTAGTTTTAAAAAATTTTGAAAATTTGGAGACATGTGGGAAATAACGTAAATTAAAAACCTTGGGAAAAATTGAAAAACAAAAATCTTCTTAAACCAGTACAATAAAAATTACACTTTACTAAACTGTTTTTACGTCCCCCAAAACAGACATATGCCCTAAAACCCCCTTTTGAGGAGCCAGGCACCCCTATTTAACCAAAACAACACAAAAACACAAAAAACTTTGATGCAAACCCATAAAGGGGCGACCCCAAAAAAATTTTACCCAAAGGTTGCACCAAATACTTAACAAAAAAATGGTACTTTATAAGTACCTTTTATTTTACCTGGGGGCTTTCCCCATTTTATGTTAAAAATTTTAAACCAAAAAGAATGGGACTCTTTTTTCCAAAAATGAAAAATTAAAATTTTATATTTCAAAAAACCCAATCTTAAGTTTTAACCTTTACCAATTTACAAGGATACCCTAAAAAATCATCAATAAGGGAAAAGGCAAAAGTACACACCTGGGAAGAAAAAAATATGACCAGATTTTAATAAAAAATTTCTGTGTTGATCTTAAAAGTGTCAAAAAACCACAAAAAAAATGTAAAATAATGACCCCCTTTAAAAATATTAACTATTAATTAAAAGTATATTTTTAAAGGGGGTCATCAATTTACTATTTTCTTTTTGATATGTGACCACTTTTAAGCATTGAACACAGAGTTTTTTTATCAATCTGGTGATTATTTTTCTTCCCAGGTCTGATACTTGTGCCTTCGTGCATTATAATAAAAAGCTTATTGCCTTTCGGGTTGCAGGACCATTGTCATACATAAAAGAATGAAATTAAAATGAACAACAGGGGACACCATATGTATTTCAGAAGAGAAGGAAGTTACCAGCCACATTATCACCAAGCCCTCTATCAGAGATAAGACTTGAACCATGCAAGAATTTATTACAATATGCCCGGATGCTTGGGAAGAGATAAAGAAAAAAAAAAGAATTTCTTCATGTGCAGTTTAGTGGGTGATCAAACTGACCAAAGCTTTTTGTAATTTTAAAAGTATCACGCAATACGGTCCCCCCCCCTTGTCCATTTCAAAATTAAATCAATCTAAAATGAATTTTCAAACCCATTGTCAGTTGAAAAACCATTTCTAAAACCCTGAATGAAACCCCTGACCATACTCGAAAACCCCATTAACTTTCATAAGAACACAACTGAGCTATCCGGCCGGCTAACATTTTTCCTCTTTTAATTTATGAAAACATTCTTACCTAATACCCTTTTTCCCACTATAAATAATTGAATTCATTGTATTGATTAAACCTGTACCAGCACAGAATAATTACCGGGCGGCTGTAAGCGATTGAACTACTTTGGCCGATTTACACCATTTTTCTCCCTAAATATGAAACAGTTCTAAACCGTGACAGATACAGTGTGGCCATACCAACGTGACATTGACGTCATTTTCGGCATCATTTCCAAGACAAATTACGCTCGATTCGGAAAAAGAAAATAGCCGTAAATATTTTATTTCTGTACCAATTTCTTTGGGATATGCACCAGTCTACGGGGAAAAATATAAGCTTTCCACAGAATATTGAATCTTCGTCAGTTATATAAGCCGTTTTATCAAACACTTTGCATAAAGCTTGGAAGTTGCTTGTATTAGAGCGGGCTTCAGTTGCAAGCTATTTCGTTTTTCTGGCGTTATCTGGTCTACGTCATGATTAAAAAGTCAGGTTTACATCAACCGGGAGTACGGAAGGCAAAACTCTACCTAAATATGTTCATATTTTTATTATGAATGACATAAATGTTATTTTTTTTTTTCAATTGTCAATTCTGGCACCAGTTCCAAGTCGAAAAAATAGGACTACAGTTTAAAGCAGATTTTAGAATCCGTTCCAAATGCAAAGCAACATGCCTACCGTTCTCTTTCTAAAATTATGTTAACCATGAAAAACATTTTATTTACTATACGATTTACATAAACACAAATGAATATCTAAATAATTTTTTCTAGCTGCGCTATAAGTGATTTTTAAAATCGTTAAAACTTGTTGTCTGTATTTGTAAAGAAATTGATTTGCTCTTTAATCATTGTTCTTTCACGGTAGTGATTATGAAAAAATCTGTTTGTGTCATGTAAGCAATATTAAACGTGGAATTGAAAACAGAAACCCTAAATATTGCCCAAAACGGCAAAATTGAAAATGTTGCAGGCTCGGAATGACTTAGCTAGCCTGTCCAATGAACGTGCACATTCAGGATCACTTCGATTTGTATGCTGTGAAAAAGGGTTACGCCTCAACGAGGCAATTTTAAAGTCAAAGGTTTTTCTTTTGTAAAGAGTTATTTATACGTATAACCACACATATATATAAAGAACATGTAAGCAATGTTTCGGTATGATAGATTCAACTTTGTAACACAGTGGCACTCGTTGATAAAAAATATTTTTACATCCTGTTTTCATACCCACGGTAACCGTTTTTCGTGAACTGGATATAACTTCGTTCACTTAACAACACTTTTAAACACACTTTTAAACACTATCTATTTTGTAATTGCATTTATTTCTGTTGATAAACTAGCTGCATATCTGACAAAATTAGTTAATTATTTCAGTCAACTCAGCTTTATCAGAGAGCTCACCAATATACATTGTAAAGAGAGGAAGGGAACGGAATATTTATGGTTTGAAAACATTTAAATCGATGAAGAACTTTTTAACAAATAATGTCTCTTTCAACTGAATAAAAACGAAAGGGCTATTTGGGACTATTTCTTATCGATGTAGTCATTGGCTGTAAAAGCATGGATTATTGCACACGGCATGACCTGCAGATGTCCTCAATAGGCTTTTTGTGGCATTTTAAGATTTAAAAAAGGACCACACATTAAAATCTAAACAAGAGCTGTTTGGTAGGACAGCACGCTCGACTATTCTAAGTGCTTGATAGTAAAAAGAGCCTTGATAATGTTAAATTTTTTAAGATCACAAAAGGTCTAATTTTTTTTAAATTAAATTCATGTTATAGGCCTTAGAGAGAGTCTAATTATACAATATTGACTATTCGGAAGGTAATGTCATAAAGGTTGTTTTTTTTAGTATAATAATACTAATTACTTATGAATACAAAAGTTTGACAAGAAAAGGTACATAGGCTTCTAATTAAGATGTTTTATCAAGTAAATCACTCTTTATTATTAAAATGAATGCATAAAATTGTTCTTCAAAAAAGGCACAAACCCCTTCAGTAGTAATTGAGATAACAGCTTTACAAGCAAAAACTTTACCATGAATTTCTAAGTTGAAAAAAAGGGATATTGATAATTTTATTATCAATTAAAAAATGGGACGCCATCAGTGGCATATGACCCCAGTTCATAGATCTTGCGGGTTTGCTTATTACAGCATGGTTAAGGGGAAATTTAAATAATATTTGATAATCATTGTTATTTCCGTCTTTTTGAATTTGTTTTGTTTCAAGAAATTTGACCTGGTGATCGATGGCTGTTGGTTTGTAAAAATCATTTATCCTGTTTTACTATTTTCTACTTTGTTTACTCCACATGGCGTCCATTCTCGTTCTTATTCATGGCTTATTTTAGGTCTTTTTTATTAAATAGAGAATCACAAGTAATGCAAAACTTCCAAGTTCCCAAATAATATTTGATTTCGTTATCAAACTCTAGAAATTTATTATACAACAATTCCAGAAAAAATACATACCTTTTTTAAAAGTCTCTCTTTTGAAGACAGAAGAACCTATTCGTCACATTCACGAGTGTCCAGTGTTTGTCAGTTACTCTTTACAAAAATAAACTGAAAAAATACCTTTAGCTTTACAACACTTGCGTTAAAGTGTAACCCTTTCCATAGCATACAAAAATGTTTTTTTTTTATTTTAACTCTTTCTCTCACTGAGAGCACATATATTTCTTATCAATTTTGCCATTGTGAAATAGAATAAAAACACATTTTACTACATAGGATAAAATGAGCAATACTTTAAACATCTTCAAAACGAAACCAAAAATATTATTTTCCGACAGGACTAAATATACGTGATTGACGTGCACTATTGTAATACAAGTAAGTGTTATTGCTTAAGGGAACAATCAGTTTTTTCACCAACTCTCTGCAAAGATCAACAATGAAAAACTAAATTTTAGAAAGAGAACGCTAGGCATGTTTGCTTTGCATTTTGGAACGGATTCTAAAATCTGCTTTAAACTGTAGTCCTTTTTTCGACTTGGAACTGGTGCCAGAATTGACAATTGAAGAAAAATTTAACATTTATGTCATTCATAATAAAAATATGAACATATTTAGGTAGAGTTTTGCCTTCCGTACTCCCGGTTGATGTAAACCTGACTTTTTAATCATGACGTAGACCAGATAACGCCAGAAAACGAAATTAGCTTGCAACTGAAGCCCGCTCTAATACAAGCAACTTCCAAGGTTATGCAAAAGTGTTTGATAAAACGGCTTATAAAACTGACAAAGATCCAATATTCTATGGAAAGCTTATATTTCCCCCGTAGACTGGTGCATATCCCAAAGAAATTGGTACAGAAAATAAAATATTTACGGCTATTTTCTTTTCCGAATCGAGCGTAATTTGTCTTGGAAATGATGCCGAAAATGACGTCAATGTCACGTGGTATTGCCACACTGAGATATTTAGATTTTTAAATTAACAGATAATTAATTTCTTAATTAATAAATAAGAAAAAAAAACTTACATACTCTAAGTCTTAATTAAAATAACAATTTATATAATTATTATTGTATAATTATTTTTACTAAAAAGGGCTAAGACAGTTATTGGTTGTGCCATTATTTATAACAGGTCAATTTGAAAGAGAATATAACTGTGCTAATACATGTACAATATCTATGATAAGAAATTTTATGAAGGCTGATTTGTATTTTACATCAAGGGCACCGGGCGAAAACATGAAAATGCAACAAACGAACCACTTGTGGTAGATTGTATTTTCATGTTTTCATCTGGCGCCCGGTTACTTTTTGTACTTTGTTGGTTTTCATGTGGCACAAATCACCCACTATAAAATTTAGTGTACAAATTTATTCAAGGACAAGTATCAATCTACTCTATGAAAAGTCTGAACATTGTCGGGTTGACTCAGGAGACCTGGAGATTGAGACCGGAGTCCCTCCATTACAAATAGATAAGCAGAAGCTGTCCTTTTCAAACTATGCACATGTTAGAAAAAAAATTAGAATAACTATTCAGAACATGATATTTTGAGGCTTTATCAATTATATTGCTTGATCCAAGTTTCAGGACATTTTCAATCAATACATGTATCATCATTTATAACTTTAAATGAAAGTCTCATCTCTTTAATAATAATGACATAACTGCAATTCTTTAAATTCAGAAATATTATAAGTCTCATCATACCAATATACTAAGATATAAATGTATGCACATAACATAATAATTCCAAGTTTCTATTAAATAAATATGAAATATTGGGTATATAAAGCCAGTAAATGTATATATATATATAATATATATCAATATTCACTCATCAGGGCTTCTATGCTTTCGATGACCTTACAACTGGTAAATTTTATAAAACAAAAATTGTAAGTAATACCTAAGATAGACAGAAAGGAACAAATAATTAAGTAAATATGAGTTACTTCCCCTTGAAATAAAGAAAACATGAAACCCAAAAGAACACCTTAAACATCAAAATTAAGAAATGTTGCAGGCTCATTTTAATTATTGCCATGCAAATTAATGGTAAAGTATTCATAAAAAAAGTAGATGGCCATGTGACAGCAGTAATTGCAGAAAATCGGATAGCTGTCAACATCCGGATACTGATACACTTTGTAAAAACAACCATTCTGTTCAACAGATAAAACGTAATATGGATAAAATCAATAGGATAATCGTTTACAACAGTCCATTACCTATCCTAATATTCAATTGCAGGTGAACTTTTCTTCTTGTAGGAAAGTTTTGAAAATATATAAATGAATGAGCATCAATGTAGACCACAACGATATTCGAAATCCGGGTTTTAGTATTGTCAATAAAACAAAGGGACAAGCTGTTAATCTGAGCCTGCAATTTCGTGAAAATAATATCACAATGCACATGCTTTTTATATAAATTTATTGAATACAAATATAACAACATATTTGTTTACTTGATTTTTTTACGAATCAAAATTAAATATAATTAACACAACATGAAATTAACTGCTAATAATAACAGCTCCTTCCATAGGCCAAAATAAAAAAAGCATTCCATAAAAGACGACGCCGCTCACCGGCGTCGCCAATAAACAACACATATATAAACATAATTGTTACTTGTATATTTTTATGATAGACGACGTCATAACTTGGAAAACCAAGATAGTTTTTTGTTCGTTTTATGTATAAAATAGTAACAAATGACAATAGAACTGTCATCGTTATTTAGAACCATTGAGACAGAAAGTGTAGACAAGTAAAAGGGCAAATATATATTTTACAAGAGAGATAACTTTATTATGTAAATAACTGTACACAGTTGTCGTTCCCTACACATTGAGTATGCCACTATCAATTATTTGTAAATAAAAAACTGAGAATGCGTCTTAAACTTAAATTTCGACAAAATTCTTAGATCGATCTGTTAGATGATAGGCCTATACGCGCATGAACATTAATACATGTAGGTGACACAAATTAGAAGAACAATACTTAAAAAGAAAAAAATACTTGTCTACACGGCTATATATAAGCGTACTTCACATTCTTATAGATGTTTCTTACAGTTCACATTACAAACTGTTTTCTTTGTGATCAGTTTTTTGAAAAATTTAATTCTTTAAAAAAGGAACGTGAATATCTGAAACACTGGTTTATATAGAAATATTCGAGGAAGGTACATAGAAGTGATGTTCAACCTCCCAGTCTAAATACACAGTGACAGATAGCTAATAAATATATTACCAACTGTATCTCTTTTAGATTACGATATACCATATATCTGTCATTTAAACATTCGGCACCATTTATTCAGCCAGCATTCGGATTTTCACAAAACATGCCACAAAGATCAGTAATTATCACTTTCTTACATAAACATGAATTATAGGAAAATGCATTGAATCTTAAATGTCCAAGGCTTAGATACGTCGCATATAACATTGCTAAGTGAAGCTCAGCAAATATATAAACATAATATGGCTTTGAACCTCACCCTCTTAATAAGTAAATCATTTCCCTTAGGTCTCCCTGTGGGTAACTTTCTTATAGAATTCTGTAGTAGCATTGCCTGGTGGACTTGCTCAAATCTTAGCCACACATCCCAATGAGGCTCTGATTTCTGTGTTCGAGAATTAAGTTATTTCCAAGCAAATCTAGGCCAATCTAACATGCTGAATACCAACTTTTGATAAGGAGATGGATTTATTTTTGCATTCGGTTTGGTTTTATGTCGCACCAGGATAATATAGGTTATCATTCGGAACTGCCTCAGCTATTATCTATAAAAACCTCGGAAACAATACGGATTGAAATTAGTTCTACCGCGTGGTTTCAGATGTAAACAGAAACAGAGATAATGTAAAACGAATGTATATATTTGACATTTAATGTATGTTCCAGTACTCTTATGCTTGAAAATATGTCTGACAACAATTTGTAATAATACTGTATGCCCACTGATGTTCAATTTGAAACAAATCCGACAAAATGTCAACAGGTTGGTTTTTTGTACTTTCGGTTTCTACAACCATAATAATAAATATATAAATAGTATATTGTTTGCTTTTTGTTCACTTATTTTAGGTGGACTTTTACTACATATATTGAAAATAAACTTTCAACAACTCCCAACATTAAATTACTATTTGTTTACATGTTTAGTTTCTTAGCGTAGGTAAGACTGAAATACCGATTCCGTTCTGTGTATTCATACTATTGTGTTCGAGATCCTTATCCGAAGACTGATGGAAAGGGCCGAGTAGTTGCGATTGTATAGGTTATATGGCGACTTTCCAGCTTTATCCTCAGGTGCCCTACCGTGCATTATCTCAGGCACGAACAGGCATACGAAAAGAAACTGCAACGTTCCGTAAGTTAACGGATATCTTCCTCTCAGCTTGATAACTTTCTTTCATGAACAACAACCAAAGTCCCTGTTGGGATTTGGACCCACAACGATTTTAATCGCTCGGCCAGGGACGCCCCCTGGAGATGGATTTCTTTTTAACCAGGTTTAGTGATGATATGTGCATTTGATCATGACGAGTCCTAAAAATGTATTTCTCAACGAGATCTAGGTCAACCAAATGTATTTTTTAAATGTGATGCAAGATATTTTTCAATTCACAATATCAATCACCTGGCGATCCAGCCATTTTTTTTATGAGAAGACGTAAAAAAAGTGTTTTTGTCCAAGATTGGGAATGTTAGTGGGTGCGAAAGTGTAAAATATGTTAATGTTCGGAATGAAGCAAATATAAGGTGAATAAGTAATAAAATATAAAATAGTTTTATTGACAGGGGACAATAACAAACAATATGTTAGATAGAAATATGTAACGCATCGATATATACATCAATTTATAAACACTGCCTAATATTCTGGGAATATCACTCATTCCAGTGTTAGTCATATATACCTGTAGTATTGGTCTCAATGCTATTTGCGTTCTAAACATATCTATAATATATATTTTAATCATATATAAAGAATAGTTTAGAAATAATTATAAATATATATTATGTTCTATAAACAGAAAAAGAAAACTTCCCGCAAATTATTAAATGTTAAGATATAATTATATCTAATATTTTCTTTCACCTGAAAGATATGGGTTTTCTTCCATTATCTTTTATTTTGATTCACTTCGTTGAATAATTCGCCGAAACTAATATCAGTTTCTCAAATAACAACAAGTATATATATAAATGACCATATATAAGATATAACAAAAACTTTCAAAACTTTTGTATTTGAACTAAATCACATTAAAAATCAGTATTTGTAAACAAGCTGCTTAATGAAACTTTTTTTTCTCACGGTAATTATATCACATTATTAGCTCGCTTGTCATGTGTTGTGTTGGCGGTAATTATCCTAGCTATATGTGAGATGTATCATGATAATAAAGTTGTACGCGTATTTCAGTTTCAGTTTTTTTTCATTTGTTACACTGTACTTTTTATACTGCATACAGTCTCTTCTGAATTTGAGTTGTTTCTGTGTTTTTCTTTTGGTTGGATTTCAGGTAGGCTCTGGTTACCAAGATTTTGATTACAACGAGGATAAATAAACTGTTTAGTGTGCCAGAAATAATCAAGAGGGTACAGTAGAAATCTCCTGTAAAATATATAGAAATTTACAGATAAAGCCATAAACTATGCAGTAATCGCCTAAATATATATATAGAAATCACATAATTATAAAGTATACTGAAATGCACACGTACTGGGTTTCGGGGAAAAAAACTTTTAAATGTACTAGGTTTGCAGAACACAGATTGGACTGAATGCAACGATTTTTATCGCAGATGTTTCTTTTCTAAAACCGTCATTTTTCCGATGTTACAAAAACACAGTCCACATTTTTTAATTACATCGGAGAAATGACGGTTTTAGAATCGAGACATCTACTTTGCATTCAATCAAATTTGAGTCCTACAAACATCGCGAAAGGGTTTTTTCTTATCCCGAAACCAAGTGTCCAGACGTCGCCATTATGGTATACACTTAAAGTGCATAAAGTAAGGTAAACAAAAATCGGACACTCCGATAAGATTCAAGCCGTCACTTTAAAATAAAATATTTGTACATTCACATTCAATAGTGTCCATATAAAAACTGTTATCACACACTTTCATTACATCGACTGTGTTCAATCATTTTATACACATTGTAACTTCCCCCCACTTGTTGATATAATTACAATCTGAAGTTTTACCTTTTTCTTGCAGTTCAATAATTGTTCGTTCTCTTGCTTTTAAGTATTTCAAGTCCTCTTTAAATGGTTCTTAAATAAAATAATTTGTAAACTATCAATAGAAGAACAGAAACTTTAGTTTGATATATGTGATATTATGTAATGCATTGTATTAATTTTTGAAGTTATGTAAGGTGTATTTAGTCTATTCATTACAATTATGAAATTATATTAATTTAGTAAATATCGTAAACAAGTTAAATGCTACATAAACTCAGTGTGCTTTAAATTTATTCATGTACATACTATAGGCGTTAAGCAAAGGTGTTTCATTTTTGCATTATTTTAATCCAAACACATAGTGAACCTTTCACAACGAAGCATATTTTTCTTGTTTACATCCAGTTTAATTGACTATAAGTTACATAATATAAATGTTATATGTGGAAAATAGGGATTGTAATATCTGTGCAAGTAAACTTGAGTCAGATTTTCTACAAAACAATCTACAGGTGCAATCATTGTTATATGCTGTAAAGTTCTCTGGTTATAAACATATTTTCGACTTGGTTTCACGTGAGACGGAATTATAAATAAAGATCATAATCGTTTAAAAATGAATTATAATTTTGGCATCGTTTTGTATAATTATAAAGTATGCATTATTTTGTTATCTTACCTTATATAAGTGTTTATTGTCTTAGTATTTTTTTGATAATGGAGACTATATATTTAAAAAGAAAGAAGTAAAATACATGTACCTTGTATAACTTGTATACAACACGTCTTCTTAAACTCATGTACATCCATCCATACAAGTACAAAACTGTTTTGTTACGTCCCTCTCTAACAGACATATGTCTCGAAATGCCTTTGAGGAGCCAGACACCACCCTTCTACTAACACACACAAGAAACATAAACAACACATATATAGACATAATTGTTACTTGTATATTTTATGATAGACGACATCATAACTTGGAAAACCAAGATAATTATTTTGTTTGTTTTATGTATAAAATAGCAACAAATGACAGTAGTATCACTGTCATCGTTATTTAGAACCATTAAGACAGATAGTAGGCATATATGTATACAAGAGGCGTAACTTCATTATACAAATATCTGTACAAAGTTGTCGTTCCTTATACATTGAGTATGTCAATAAATCATAATTCACTATCAATTATTATAAATTAAAAACTGAGAAGGCGTCTTAAACATTAAATTTCGACAACATTCTTAGATCTGTTAGCTGATATACGCACATGAACATTAATACATATTGGTGACACTTAGAAGAAGAGCAATACTTAAAAAGAAAACAACACTCGTATTTACGTCTATATATAAGTTTTCTTCACATTTTCATAGATGTTTCTTACATTTCACATTACAAACTGTTTTCTTTGTGATCAGTTTGTTGAAAAATTTAATTCTTTAAAAAAAGGAATGTGAATATCTGATGTGAATATCTGAAACACTCTGGTTTATATAGAAATATTCGAGGAAGGTACATAGAAGAGATGTTCAACCTCCCAGTCTAAATACTCAGTTACAGATAGCTAATAGATAGATTACCAACTGTATCACTTTAAGATTACGATATACCATATATCTGTCATTTAAACCTTCGGCTTGCAAAATCACACACCATTTATTAAGCCAGTAATCTTAAACGGATTTTGACAACTTGGTAGTTTATTTGTAGGTTACATTATTGACAACTTTGATTTATCTAACGTTTTGGTAATTGCCCTTTGTTTTATTTTATGTAAACAACTGCATTTATCTTTTTATTTTATATATGTTTATATTTTGAAATGTTTATATAAAAAATTTTGTACATAAAGTTGATTTTCTTTGATTTCTTTCTAAAATATTATGAAAACTAAACTTCTGCATTTGATGCACAATGCAAGGACAACTGGGTGGTAAATGCAGGGCTCATTTACTATGATATTCCTGCAACATTTTATGTTTTTACTTTGAAGTCGTTTTGATAGGTTGAGTTGCTTATGCGTAAAGCAGGCATATAATTGTTCCTGAATAACTACATTGTTTAGATATTTGGCTTGTACATTTTCCTTTAAACCTACAAAACACGCTACAAAGACCAGTAATTATCACTTTCTTTACATAAACATGAATTATAGGAAAATGCATTGAATCTTCAATGCCTAAGGCTTAGATAAGTCGCATATAACATTGCTTAGTGAAGCCAAGCAAATATATAAACATAATATGGCTTTGAAAACTGCAATGCCAAGAGTTGTGATATTCGGTATGAAGCATTACCTCACCCTCTAAATAAGTAAATCATTTCCCTGAGGTCACCCTGTGGGTAACTTTCTTATAGAATTCTATAGTAGCATTGCCTGGTGGACTTCTACAGAAGTTGCTCAAATCTTAGCCACACACCCCAATGAGGCTCTGATTTCTGTGTTCAAGAATTAAGTTATTTCCTAGCAAATCTACGCCCATCCAAGAATTTTGGAAACATGCTGAATAAGGAGATGGCTTTATTTTTCATTCGGTTGGGTTTTATGTTGCACCAAGATAGTATAGGTTATATGGCGACTTTCCAGCTTTGTTGGTGACGGTAGACCTCAGGTGCCATACCGTGCATTATTTCAGGCATTAACAGGCACGCGAGTAGAAACTGCGACGTTCGTAAGTTAACGGATAACTTCCTCTCAGCTTGATAACGTCCTTTCATGAACAAAAACCAAAGTCCCTGTTGGGATTTGGACCCACAACGATTTTAATCACTCGGCCACGGACGCCCCCTGGGGATGGATTTCTATTCAACCAGGTTTAGTGATGATATGTACATTGGTTCATGACGAGTCCTTTAAATGTATTTCTTCAACGAGATCTAGGACCCGAAAAAAGGATCAACCAAATGCATTTTATAAATGTGATGCAAGACTATTTTCAATGCACAATATCAATCACCTGGCGATCCAGCCATTTGTTTATGAGAAGACGTAAAAAGGTGTTTCTGTTTTAGAATTGGTAACCCAAGATCGGGAATGTTAGAGTGAGCGAAAGAGTAAAATATGTTAATGTTCGGAATGAAACAAATATAAGGTGAATAAGTAATAAAATATAAAATCGTTTTATTGACAGGGAACAATAGCAAGCAATATGTTATATAAAAAATCATATATAAAATTATATACAAAGAATAGTTTAAAACATAACGCCCCATTAAAGCAAAAAGGTACCAAGCGACATTTTGGCCAAAAATGACTTTTTAACATTTTTCATTATGTTTTAATGTTATCTTTAATCTGTAAAAATATCTCTATAGTATCATGTTTATTTACAGACATATAAGGTTATGTAAAAAGGTACTATGTCAATATTTTCCCATTTAGTAATGCAAAAAGGTACCATATGCATATCAGTTTGAGCAAAAAGGTACCAAGTGTCACATGGTACCTTTTTGCATTGTATGACTATATATGTTTTGAGCATTTATTTTAATGCAAAAACGAACCATGTGTCACATGGTCCCTTTCTGCACACACAGAATTTACGACCCTTTAGATTATTTTATATATCAAATTGTTTGCTTGGTACCTTTTAGCTTTTTAATGAAAACACAATCTAGATGTTGCTAAGGACATCAAATATAACAATAAATCCCAAAGTATTGTTTCTGTTTTAAATTGAGGAATGATAATAGTGCAAAGATAATGATAGTGTATAAATGACTTCTTCACAAAAATGTGGACGTAAAAAGAACAGTAATTGACTGTACTCTTGCCAACAAGATACATGGGTTATATGGAAGGAGAAGCATGACAGGGAAGTGTACATCTGCAAATAAACTAGATTATGATATAGTTAAATTGGTGAAACAGCATAAAGAGTAATGTTCTAAAATGGAATCTTATTATACAAGAAAAAAACTGAAAGAAACAATACTTATCTCATGACTATGACTTAAACATTAAAAAGATGTGGAAACTATAAACAATTGATTGTGAAAAGAAGGAAATAAAACCTGTTAAGCAACATACATATAGGAAGACAGTAGACACACTAGATGGCACGTTCAAGGAACAATATATTGAACATCAAAAACAGAAAGAAAATTCACAAGAAGAAAAGATTTAAAATAAAGTTGGAGCAAAGGGTGACACATGCGTTTATGTTGCATGTTTTGATCTCAAAGCCGTTGTAACAACCCTTTGCTCATTAGTGAGTGAGCTTTACTATTTAAGAAAACTTTTGCTACACCAATTGACAGTATATTCCTTATGAGACAAAAATGTTGCAGTCATGTATGGGATAAAACCAACTTCAAAGAGAGGGAAGTGAAATAGCTTCCTGCTTAATAAAAAACCCTTTTCTACTTGCCAAAGTGTTTAGTCAAATAAGTCATATATTTCCAGATTCATACGGGGGACAAAACAGAAATTGATTCATAGCTGCGTCTCTTCTTTTATATTATCACAAGTTCCAAGTTTAAGATTGATCACAAATTTCTTGTATCGGGTCACTCACAGATGGAGTGACAACTTGACTCTTGAAGGGGCAAAGAAAATAATTCCTGTATAATTATGTATCATGCAGTTGTGTTCTCTTATATCACTGACCAGAAAATCACAGCTTTATTGCTGTGCCAGTGAAATATAACCATGTTTTCTATTTCAAATACTTCATTAAAAAACTGGTCCGAGACTCAAAACATTCATTGACGGACAAAGAGTAAACTGGAACAGTGGAATGGATTCAGGTACCAAAGGGAAGCCCAAAGTCAGTATCTGTAAATTAGAGCTTTAATGCTGAAGATTTTATTGAAATAGAAGGTTCAGAATACAGAATCTAAAGTATTAGTGGACAAATGGTGCAAAATATATGAAGTTATGATACCAAACCTCCAGTTTCTATTCAAAAAAAAATAACTTGGCTTACCTTGTGTGCAAAGAAAATTATCCAAAAAAGTTCCATAATTATAATGCCACTTCCAACAATAAAGGAAAGAAAAGGATTATGTTACAATGGAATCGGATGAGAATGATTCTGATTTTGACTAACAATGTAAGAGATTTTGACATAGGCGAGCCATGATATTGATCACAAGAGGAAGACTTTCAAAACATGCAGTGTTGTATCCAGACATTTACTAAAACACAAAAATTTCATAAATTATTATTGTATAATTTGTAATAAATTGTAACCAAATGAGCTTTTTGTTAAATATTGTTGGACAAAAAAGGTGCCAACTGCCCATATGGTACCTTTTTTTTGAATATATTCGACAACAAAATGTTAAAAATCATACAATGAAAAAGGGCCAAGCGTTCATATGGTACCTTCTTGCATTTGTCGGTCAAAATATTTATAAGTGAAAAAGGAACGTATTTCTTTTAATTGATTAATTATACCTAATTATTT